>NW_026608195.1:2500-82428 GCF_029499605.1 Hyla sarda | reverse complement strand
ACTGTGTGTAGATATGTATATGACTGTGTGTATATATGTATATGACTGTGTGTATATATATGTATATGACTGTGTGTATATATGTATATGACTGTGTGTATATATGTATATGACTGTGTGTATATATATGTATATGACTGTGTGTATATATATGTATATGACTGTGTGTATATATATGTATATGACTGTGTGTATATATGTATATGACTGTGTGTATATATGTATATGACTGTGTATATATGTATATGACTGTGTGTATATATGTATATGACTGTGTGTATATATGTATGTGACTGTGTGTATATATGTATATGACTGTGTGTATATATGTATATGACTGTGTGTATATATATGTATATGACTGTATGACTGTGTGTATATATGTATATGACTGTGTGTATATATGTATATGACTGTGTGTATATATATGTATATGACTGTGTGTATATATGTATATGACTGTGTGTGTATATATGTATATGACTGTGTGTATATATGTATATGACTGTGTGTATATATGTATATGACTGTGTGTATATATGTATATGACTGTGTGTATATATGTATATGACTGTGTGTATATATATGGATATGACTGTGTGTATATATGTATATGACTGTGTGTATATATGTATATGACTGTGTGTATATATGTATATGACTGTGTGTATATATGTATATGACTGTGTATATATGTATATGACTGTGTGTATATATGTATATGACTGTGTGTATATATATGGATATGACTGTGTGTATATATGTATATGACTGTGTGTATATATGTATATGACTGTGTGTATATATATGTATATGACTGTGTGTATATATATGTATATGACTGTGTGTATATATGTATATGACTGTGTGTATATATGTATGTGACTGTGTGTATATATGTATGTGACTGTGTGTATATATATGTATATGACTGTGTGTATATATGTATATGACTGTGTGTATATATGTATATGACTGTGTGTATATATGTATATGACTGTGTGTATATATGTATATGACTGTGTGTATATATGTATATGACTGTGTGTGTATATATGTATATGACTGTGTGTATATATGTATATGACTGTGTGTATATATGTATATGACTGTGTGTATATATATGTATATGACTGTGTGTATATATATGTATTTGACTGTGTGTATATATGTATATGACTGTGTGTATATATATGTATATGACTGTGTGTATATATATGTATATGACTGTGTGTATATATATGTATATGACTGTGTGTATATATATGTATATGACTGTGTGTATATATATGTATATGACTGTGTGTATATATATGTATTTGACTGTGTGTATATATGTATATGACTGTGTGTATATATATGTATATGACTGTGTGTATATATGTATATGACTGTGTGTATATATATGTATATGACTGTGTGTATATATATGTATTTGACTGTGTGTATATATGTATATGACTGTGTGTATATATGTATATGACTGTGTGTATATATGTATATGACTGTGTGTATATATGTATATGACTGTGTGTATATATATGTATATGACTGTGTGTATATATATGTATATGACTGTGTGTATATATGTATATGACTGTGTGTATATATGTATATGACTGTGTGTATATATGTATGTGACTTTGTGTATATATGTATGTGACTGTGTGTATATATGTATGTGACTGTGTGTATATATGTATATGACTGTGTATATATATGTATGTGACTGTGTGTATATATGTATGTGACTGTGTGTATATATGTATATGACTGTGTGTATATATATTTATGACTGTGTGTATATATGTATATGACTGTGTGTATATATGTATATGACTGTGTGTATATATGTATATGACTGTGTGTATATATATGTATATGACTGTGTGTATATATGTATATGACTGTGTGTATATATGTATATGACTGTTTGTATATATATGTATATGACTGTGTATATATGTATATGACTGTGTGTATATATGTATATGACTGTGTGTATATATATGTATATGACTGTGTGTATATATGTATATGACTGTGTATATATATATGTATATGACTGTGTGTATATATGTATATGACTGTGTGTATATATGTATATGACTGTGTATATATATGTATATGACTGTGTGTATATATATGTATATGACTGTGTGTATATATGTATATGACTGTGTGTATATATGTATATGACTGTGTGTATATATATGTATATGACTGTGTGTATATATGTATATGACTGTGTGTATATATGTATATGACTGTGTGTATATATGTATATGACTGTGTGTATATATGTATGTGACTGTGTGTATATATGTATATGACTGTGTATATATATGTATATGACTGTGTGTATATTATATGTATATGACTGTGTGTATATATGTATATGACTGTGTATATATATGTATATGACTGTGTGTATATATGTATATGACTGTGTGTGTATATATGTATATGACTGTGTGTATATATGTATATGACTGTGTGTATATATGTATATGACTGTGTGTATATATGTATATGACTGTGTGTGTATATATGTATATGACTGTGTGTGTATATATGTATATGACTGTGTGTATATATGTATATGACTGTGTGTATATATGTATATGACTGTGTGTATATATGTATATGACTGTGTGTATATATATATATGACTGTGTGTATATATATGTATATGACTGTGTGTATATATATGTATATGACTGTGTATATATATGTATATGACTGTGTGTATATATGTATATGACTGTGTGTGTATATATGTATGTGACTGTGTGTATATATGTATGTGACTGTGTGTATATATGTATATGACTGTGTATATATATATGTATATGACTGTGTGTATATGTATATGACTGTGTGTATATATGTATATGACTGTGTGTATATATGTATATGACTGTGTGTATATATGTATTTGACTGTGTATATATATGTATGTGACTGTGTGTATATAAATGTATATGACTGTGTATATATGTATATGACTGTGTGTATATATATATATGACTGTGTGTATATATGTATATGACTGTGTGTATATATGTATATGACTGTGTGTATATATATGTATATGACTGTGTATATATGTATATGACTGTGTGTATATATGTATATGACTGTGTGTATATATATATATGACTGTGTGTATATATGTATATGACTGTGTATATATATGTATATGACTGTGTGTATATATGTATATGACTGTGTGTATATATGTATATGACTGTGTGTATATATGTATATGACTGTGTGTATATATGTATATGACTGTGTGTATATATGTATATGACTGTGTATATATATGTATATGACTGTGTGTATATATATGTATATGACTGTGTGTATATATGTATATGACTGTGTGTATATGTATATGACTGTGTGTATATATGTATATGACTGTGTGTATATATGTATATGACTGTGTATATATGTATATGACTGTGTGTATATATGTATATGACTGTGTGTATATATGTATATGACTGTGTGTATATATGTATATGACTGTGTGTATATATGTATGTGACTGTGTGTATATATGTATGTGACTGTGTGTATATATGTATATGACTGTGTGTATATATGTATATGACTGTGTGTATATATGTATATGACTGTGTGTATATATGTATATGACTGTGTGTGTATATGTATATGACTGTGTATATATATGTATATGACTGTGTGTATATATGTATATGACTGTGTGTATATATGTATATGACTGTGTGTATATATGTATATGACTGTGTGTATATATGTATATGACTGTGTGTATATATGTATATGACTGTGTGTATATGTATATGACTGTGTGTATATATGTATATGACTGTGTGTATATATGTATATGACTGTGTGTATATATATATGTATATGACTGTGTATATATGTATATGACTGTGTGTATATATGTATATGACTGTGTGTATATATGTATATGACTGTGCGTATATATGTATATGACTGTGTGTATATATGTATATGACTGTGTATATATGTATATGACTGTGTGTATATATGTATATGACTGTGTGTATATATGTATATGACTGTGTGTAGATATGTATATGACTGTGTGTAGATATGTATATGACTGTGTATATATGTATATGACTGTGTATATATATGTATATGACTGTGTGTATATATGTATATGACTGTGTGTATATATGTATATGACTGTGTGTATATATGTATATGACTGTGTGTATATATGTATATGACTGACTGTGTGTATAAATGTATATGACTGTGTGTATATATATGTATATGACTGTGTGTATATATGTATATGACTGACTGTGTGTATATATGTATATGACTGTGTGTATATATGTATATGACTGTGTGTATATATATGTATATGACTGTGTGTATATATGTATATGACTGTGTGTATATATGTATATGACTGTGTATATATATGTATATGACTGTGTGTATATATATGTATATGACTGTGTGTATATATGTATATGACTGTGTATATATATATGTATATGACTGTGTGTATATATGTATATGACTGTGTATATATGTATATGACTGTATATAAGTAGGAGATCATTTTAATCTAATGGATCTACAGAATAAAGTTATGGTGTAATTTTTACCAAAAAGTGCGCTGTGTAGAATCGGAAGCCCCCAAAAGTTACAAAATGCCCTTTTTTTCTGGTTTCGCCATAAATTTGGTTGTGAAATGATTTACGTTGTTACAAAGTAAAATTGGTGGCGCAAAAAACAAGCCCTCATGTGGGTCTGTACGGTAAATGGAAAGCGTTATGAATTGTAGAAGGTGAGGAGGAAAAGTGCAAAAACTAAAAAACTTGTGCTCCTTAACCCCTTAAGGACCGGGGGGTTTTTCCGTTTTTGCACTTTCGTTTTTTGCTCCTCGCCTTTAAAAAATCTGAACTCTTTCAATTTTGCCACTAAAATTCCATATGATGCTTATTTTTTGCGCCACCAATTCTACTTTGTAATGACCTCAGTCATTTTGCCCAAAAATCTACGGTGAAACGGAAAAAAAATCATTGTGCGACAAAATTGAAAAAAAAAACGCTGTTTTGTAACTTTTGGGGGCTTCTGTTTCCACGTAGTACATATTTCGGTAACAATGACCCCTTCTCTTTATTCTGTAGGTCCATACGGTTACAATGATCCCCGAATTATATAGGTGATTTTGTCTTCTGGAAAAAATCATAACTACATGCAGGAAAATGTATACGTTTAAAATTGTCATCTTCTGACCCCTATAACTTTTTTATTTTTCCGTGTATGGGGCGGTATGAGGGCTCATTTATTGCGCCGTGATCTGAAGTTTTTAACGGTACCATTTTTGTATTGATCATTTTTAAATGATATAAAAAGTGACCAAAAATGCACTATTTTGGACTTTGGAATTTTTTTGCGCGCACGCCATTGACCGAGCGGTTTAAGTAATGATATATTTTTATAATTCGGACATTTCCGCACGCGGCGATACCATATATGTTTATTTTTATTTACACTGTGTTTTTTTTATTGGAAAAGGGGGGTGATTCAAACTTTTAATAGGGAAGGGGTTAAAGGATCTTTATTCACATTTTTTTTTCACTTTTTTTTGCAGTGTTATATATAGGAGACTATAACACTGCACACACTGATCTCTTATACTGATCATTGTTATCCCATAGGGACCTATAACACTGCACACACTGATCTCTTATACTGATCATTATTATCCCATAGGAGACTATAACACTGCACACACTGATCTCTTATACTGATCATTGTTATCCCATAGGGACCTATAACACTGCACACACTGATCTCTTATACTGATCATTGTTATCCCATAGGGACCTATAACACTGCACACACTGATCTCTTATACTGATCATTGTTATCCCATAGGGACCTATAACACTGCACACACTGATCTCTTATACTGATCATTGTTATCCCATAGGGACCTATAACACTGCACACACTGATCTCTTATACTGATCATTATTATCCCATAGGGGGCTATAACACAGCACACACTGATCTCTTATACTGATCATTATTATCCCATAGGAGACTATAACACTGCACACACTGATCTCTTATACTGATCATTATTATCCCATAGGAGACTATAACACTGCACACACTGATCTCTTATACTGATCATTATTATACCATAGGAGACTATAACACAGCACACACTGATCTCTTATACTGATCATTATTATCCCATAGGGACCTATAACACTGCACACACTGATCTCTTATACTGATCATTATTATCCCATAGGGACCTATAACACAGCACACACTGATCTCTTATACTGATCATTGTTATCCCATAGGGACCTATAACACTGCACACACTGATCTCTTATACTGATCATTGTTATCCCATAGGGACCTATAACACTGCACACACTGATCTCTTATACTGATCACTGTTATCCCATAGGAGACTATAACACTGCACACACTGATCTCTTATACTGATCATTGTTATCCCATAGGAGACTATAACACTGCACACACACTGATCTCTTATACTGATCATTATTATCCCATAGGGACCTATAATACTGCACACACTGATCTCTTATACTGATCATTGTTATCCCATAGGGACCTATAACACTGCACACACTGATCTCTTATACTGATCATTATTATCCCATAGGAGACTATAACACTGCACACACTGATCTCTTATACTGATCATTGTTATCCCATAGGGACCTATAACACTGCACACACTGATCTCTTATACTGATCATTATTATCCCATAGGGACCTATAACACTGCACACACTGATCTCTTATAATGATCATTATTATCCCATAGGGACCTATAACACTGCACACACTGATCTCTTATACTGATCATTATTATCCCATAGGGGGCTATAACACTGCACACACTGATCTCTTATACTGATCATTGTTATCCAATAGGGACCTATAACACTGTACACACTGATCTCTTATACTGATCATTGTTATCCCATAGGGACCTATAACACTGCACACACTGATCTCTTATACTGATCATTATTATCCCATAGGGACCTATAACACTGCACACACTGATCTCTTATACTGATCATTATTATCCCATAGGGGGCTATAACACTGCACACACTGATCTCTTATACTGATCATTGTTATCCCATAGGGACCTATAACACTGCACACACTGATCTCTTATACTGATCATTATTATCCCATAGGGACCTATAACACTGCACACACTGATCTCTTATACTGATCATTGGTATCCCATAGGGACCTATAACACTGCACACACTGATCTCTTATACTGATCATTATTATCCCATAGGAGACTATAACACTGCACACACTGATCTCTTATACTGATCATTATTATCCCATAGGAGACTATAACACTGCACACACTGATCTCTTATACTGGTCATTATTATCCCATAGGAGACTATAACACTGCACACACTGATCTCTTATACTGATCATTATTATCCCATAGGAGACTATAACACTGCACACACTGATCTCTTATACTGATCATTATTATCCCATAGGGACCTATAACACTGCACACACTGATCTCTTATACTGATCATTATTATCCCATAGGGACCTATAACACTGCACACACTGATCTCTTATACTGATCATTATTATCCCATAGGAGACTATAACACTGCACACACTGATCTCTTATACTGATCATTATTATCCCATAGGGACCTATAACACTGCACACACTGATCTCTTATACTGATCATTATTATCCCATAGGAGACTATAACACTGCACACACTGATCTCTTATACTGATCATTATTATCCCATAGGAGACTATAACACTGCACACACTGATCTCTTATACTGATCATTATTATCCCATAGGAGACTATAACACTGCACACACTGATCTCTTATACTGATCATTATTATCCCATAGGAGACTATAACACTGCACAAACTGATCTCTTATACTGATCATTATTATCCCAAAGGAGACTATAACACTGCACACACTGATCTCTTATACTGATCATTATTATCCCATAGGGACCTATAACACTGTACACACTGATCTCTTATACTGATCATTATTATCCCATAGGAGACTATAACACTGCACACACTGATCTCTTATACTGATCATTGTTATCCCATAGGGACCTATAACACTGCACACACTGATCTCTTATACTGATCATTATTATCCCATAGGAGACTATAACACTGCACACACTGATCTCTTATACTGATCATTGTTATCCCATAGGGACCTATAACACTGCACACACTGATCTCTTATACTGATCATTATTATCCCATAGGGACCTATAACACTGCACACACTGATCTCTTATACTGATCATTATTATCCCATAGGGACCTATAACACTGCACACACTGATCTCTTATGCTGATCATTATTATCCCATAGGGGGCTATAACACTGCACACACTGATCTCTTATACTGATCATTATTATCCCATAGGGACCTATTACACTGCACACACTGATCTCTTATACTGATCATTATTATCCCATAGGGGGCTATAACACTGCACACACTGATCTCTTATACTGATCATTGTTATCCCATAGGGACCTATAACACTGCACACACTGATCTCTTATACTGATCATTATTATCCCATAGGGACCTATAACACTGCACACACTGATCTCTTATACTGATCATTGTTATCCCATAGGGACCTATAACACTGCACACACTGATCTCTTATACTGATCATTATTATCCCATAGGAGACTATAACACTGCACACACTGATCTCTTATACTGATCATTATTATCCCATAGGGACCTATAACACTGCACACACTGATCTCTTATACTGATCATTATTATCCCATAGGGGGCTATATCACTGCACACACTGATCTCTTATACTGATCATTGTTATCCCATAGGGACCTATAACACTGCACACACTGATCTCTTATACTGATCATTATTATCCCATAGGGACCTATAACACTGCACACACTGATTTCTTATACTGATCATTGTTATCCCATAGGGACCTATAACACTGCACACACTGATCTCTTATACTGATCATTATTATCCCATAGGGACCTATAACACTGTACACACTGATCTCTTATACTGATCATTATTATCCCATAGGAGACTATAACACTGCACACACTGATCTCTTATACTGATCATTGTTATCCCATAGGGACCTATAACACTGCACACACTGATCTCTTATACTGATCATTATTATCCCATAGGGGGCTATAACACTGCACACACTGATCTCTTATACTGATCATTGTTATCCCATAGGGACCTATAACACTGCACACACTGATCTCTTATACTGATCATTATTATCCCATAGGGACCTATAACACTGCACACACTGATCTCTTATACTGATCATTGTTATCCCATAGGGACCTATAACACTGCACACACTGATCTCTTATACTGATCATTATTATCCCATAGGAGACTATAACACTGCACACACTGATCTCTTATACTGATCATTATTATCCCATAGGAGACTATAACACTGCACACACTGATCTTTTATACTGGTCATTATTATCCCATAGGAGACTATAACACTGCACACACTGATCTCTTATACTGATCATTATTATCCCATAGGAGACTATAACACTGCACACACTGATCTCTTATACTGATCATTATTATCCCATAGGGACCTATAACACTGATCACACTGATCTCTTATACTGATCATTATTATCCCATAGGGACCTATAACACTGCACACACTGATCTCTTATACTGATCATTATTATCCCATAGGAGACTATAACACTGCACACACTGATCTCTTATACTGATCATTATTATCCCATAGGAGACTATAACACTGCACACACTGATCTCTTATACTGATCATTATTATCCCATAGGAGACTATAACACTGCACACACTGATCTCTTATACTGATCATTATTATCCCATAGGGACCTATAACACTGCACACACTGATCTCTTATACTGGTCATTATTATCTCATAGGGACCTATAACACTGCACACACTGATCTCTTATACTGATCATTATTATCCCATAGGGGGCTATAACACTGCACACACTGATCTCTTATACTGATCATTATTATCCCATAGGGACCTATAACACTGCACACACTGATCATTATTATCCCATAGGGACCTATAACACTGCACACACTGATCTCTTATACTGATCATTGTTATCCCATAGGGACCTATAACACTGCACACACTGATCTCTTATACTGATCATTATTATCCCATAGGGACCTATTACACTGCACACACTGATCTCTTATACTGATCATTATTATCCCATAGGGGGCTATAACACTGCACACACTGATCTCTTATACTGATCATTGTTATCCCATAGGGACCTATAACACTGCACACACTGATCTCTTATACTGATCATTATTATCCCATAGGGACCTATAACACTGCACACACTGATCTCTTATACTGATCATTGTTATCCCATAGGGACCTATAACACTGCACACACTGATCTCTTATACTGATCATTATTATCCCATAGGAGACTATAACACTGCACACACTGATCTCTTATACTGATCATTGTTATCCCATAGGGAACTATAACATTGCACACACTGATCTCTTATACTGATCATTATTATCCCATAGGGACCTATAACACTGCACACACTGATCTCTTATACTGATCATTATTATCCCATAGGGGGCTATATCACTGCACACACTGATCTCTTATACTGATCATTGTTATCCCATAGGGACCTATAACACTGCACACACTGATCTCTTATAATGATCATTATTATCCCATAGGAGACTATAACACTGCACACACTGATCTCTTATACTGATCATTGTTATCCCATAGGGACCTATAACACTGCACACACTGATCTCTTATACTGATCATTATTATCCCATAGGAGACTATAACACTGCACAGACTGATCTCTTATACTGATCATTGTTATCCCATAGGGACCTATAACACTGCACACACTGATCTCTTATACTGATCATTATTATCCCATAGGAGACTATAACACTGCACACACTGATCTCTTATACTGATCATTATTATCCCATAGGAGACTATAACACTGCACACACTGATCTCTTATACTGATCATTGTTATCCCATAGGGACCTATAACACTGCACACACTGATCTCTTATACTGATCATTATTATCCCATAGGGACCTATAACACTGTACACACTGATCTCTTATACTGATCATTATTATCCCATAGGAGACTATAACACTGCACACACTGATCTCTTATACTGATCATTGTTATCCCATAGGGAAATATAACACTGCACACACTGATCTCTTATACTGATCATTATTATCCCATAGGAGACTATAACACTGCACACACTGATCTCTTATACTGATCATTGTTATCCCATAGGGACCTATAACACTGCACACACTGATCTCTTATACTGATCATTATTATCCCATAGGAGACTATAACACTGCACACACTGATCTCTTATACTGATCATTATTATCCCATAGGAGACTATAACACTGCACACACTGATCTCTTTTACTGATCATTGTTATCCCATAGGGACCTATAACACTGCACACACTGATCTCTTATACTGATCATTATTATCCCATAGGGACCTATAACACTGCACACACTGATCTCTTATACTGATCATTATTATCCCATAGGGGGCTATAACACTGCATACACTGATCTCTTATACTGATCATTGTTATCCCATAGGGACCTATAACACTGCACACACTGATCTCTTATACAGATCATTATTATCCCATAGGGACCTATAACACTGCACACACTGATCTCTTATACTGATCATTGTTATCCCATAGGGACCTATAACACTGCACACACTGATCTCTTATACTGATCATTATTATCCCATAGGGACCTATAACACTGCAAACACTGATCTCTTATACTGATCATTATTATCCCATAGGGGGCTATAACACTGCACACACTGATCTCTTATACTGATCATTGTTATCCCATAGGGACCTATAACACTGCACACACTGATCTCTTATACTGATCATTATTATCCCATAGGGACCTATAACACTGCACACACTGATCTCTTATACTGATCATTGTTATCCAATAGGGACCTACAACACTGCACACACTGATCGCTTATACTGATTATTATTATCCCATAGGAGACTATAACACTGCACACACTGATCTCTTATACTGATCATTGTTATCCCATAGGGACCTATAACACTGCACACACTGATCTCTTATACTGATCATTATTATCCCATAGGGACCTATAACACTGCACACACTGATCTCTTATACTGATCATTATTATCCCATAGGGGGCTATAACACTGCACACACTGATCTCTTATACTGATCATTATTATCCCATAGGGACCTATAACACTGCACACACTGATCTCTTATACTGATCATTATTATCCCAAAGGGACCTATAACACTGCACACACTGATCTCTTATACTGATCATTATTATCCCATAGGGACCTATAACACTGCACACACTGATCTCTTATACTGATCATTATTATCCCATAGGGACCTATAACACTGCACACACTGATCTCTTATACTGATCATTATTATCCCATAGGGACCTATAACACTGCACACACTGATCTCTTATACTGATCATTATTATCCCATAGGGACCTATAACACTGCACACACTGATCTCTTATACTGATCATTGTTATCCCATAGGGACCTATAACACTGCACACACTGATCTCTTATACTGATCATTATTATCCCATAGGGACCTATAACACTGCACACACTGATCTCTTATACTGATCATTATTATCCCATAGGGGGCTATAACACTGCATACACTGATCTCTTATACTGATCATTGTTATCCCATAGGGACCTATAACACTGCACACACTGATCTCTTATACTGATCATTATTATCCCATAGGGACCTATAACACTGCACACACTGATCTCTTATACTGATCATTGTTATCCCATAGGGACCTATAACACTGCACACACTGATCTCTTATACTGATCATTATTATCCCATAGGGACCTATAACACTGCACACACTGATCTCTTATACTGATCATTATTATCCCATAGGGGGCTATAACACTGCACACACTGATCTCTTATACTGATCATTGTTATCCCATAGGGACCTATAACACTGCACACACTGATCTATTATACTGATCATTATTATCCCATAGGGACCTATAACACTGCACACACTGATCTCTTATACTGATCATTGTTATCCCATAGGGACCTATAACACTGCACACACTGATCTCTTATACTGATCATTATTATCCCATAGGGACCTATAACACTGCACACACTGATCTCTTATACTGATCATTGTTATCCCATAGGGACCTATAACACTGCACACACTGATCTCTTATACTGATCATTATTATCCCATAGGGACCTATAACACTGCACACACTGATCTCTTATACTGATCATTATTATCCCATAGGGACCTATAACACTGCACACACTGATCTCTTATACTGATCATTATTATCCCATAGGGACCTATAACACTGCACACACTGATCTCTTATACTGATCATTATTATCCCATAGGGACCTATAACACTGCACACACTGATCTCTTATACTGATCATTGTTATACCATAGGAGACTATAACACTGCACACACTGATCTCTTATACTGGTCATTATTATCCCATAGGAGACTATAACACTGCACACACTGATCTCTTATACTGATCATTATTATCCCATAGGAACCTATAACACTGCACACACTGATCTCTTATACTGATCATTATTATCCCATAGGGACCTATAACACTGCACACACTGATCTCTTATACTGATCATTATTATCCCATAGGGACCTATAACACTGCACACACTGATCTGTTATACTGATCATTATTATCCCATAGGAGACTATAACACTGCACACACTGATCTCTTATACTGATCACTGTTATCCCATAGGGACCTATAACACTGCATGCACTGATCTCTTATACTGATCACTGTTATCCCATAGGGACCTATAACACTGCACACACTGATCTCTTATACTGATCATTATTATCCCATAGGGACCTATAACACTGCACACACTGATCTCTTATACTGATCATTATTATCCCATAGGGACCTTTAACACTGCACACACTGATCTCTTATACTGATCATTATTATCCCATAGGGACCTATAACACTGCACACACTGATCTCTTATACTGATCATTATTATCCCATAGGAAACTATAACACTGCACATACTGATCTCTTATACTGATCATTATTATCCCATAGGAGACTATAACACTGCACACACTGATCTCTTATACTGATCATTATTATCCCATAGGGACCTATAACACTGCACACACTGATCTCTTATACTGATCATTATTATCCCATAGGGACCTATAACACTGCACACACTGATCTCTTATACTGATCATTATTATCCCATAGGGACCTATAACACTGCACACACTGATCTCTTATCCTGATCATTATTATCCCATAGGGACCTATAACACTGCACACACTGATCTCTTATACTGATCATTATTATCCCATAGGAGACTATAACACTGCACACACTGATCTCTTATACTGATCATTGTTATCCCATAGGAGACTATAACACTGCACACACTGATCTCTTATATTGATCAATATTATCCCATAGGGACCTATAACACTGCACACACTGCTCTCTTATACTGATCATTATTATCCCATAGGAGACTATAACACTGCACACACTGATCTCTTATCCTGATCATTATTATCCCATAGGGACCTATAACACTGCACACACTGATCTCTTATACTGATCATTATTATCCCATAGGAGACTATAACACTGCACACACTGATCTCTTATACTGATCATTGTTATCCCATAGGAGACTATAACACTGCACACACTGATCTCTTATATTGATCAATATTATCCCATAGGGACCTATAACACTGCACACACTGCTCTCTTATACTGATCATTATTATCCCATAGGAGACTATAACACTGCACACACTGATCTCTTATACTGATCATTATTATCCCATAGGGACCTATAACACAGCACACACTGATCTCTTATACTAATCATTATTATCCCATAGGGACCTATAACACTGCACACACTGATCTCTTATACTGATCATTATTATCCCATAGGAGACTATAACACTGCACACACTGATCTCTTATACTGATCATTGTTATCCCATAGGAGACTATAACACTGCACACACTGATCTCTTATACTGATCATTGTTATTCTTATAGGAGACTATAACACTGCACACACTGATCTCTTATACTGATCATTATTATCCCAAAGGGACCTATAACACTGCACACACTGATCTCTTATACTGATCATTATTATCCCAAAGGGACCTATAACACTGCACACACTGATCTCTTATACTGATCATTATTATCCCAAAGGGACCTATAACACTGCACACACTGATCTCTTATACTGATCGTTATTATCCCATAGGGACCTATAACACTGCACACACTGATCTCTTATACTGATCACTGTTATCCCATAGGGACCTATAACACTGCACACACTGATCTCTTATACTGATCATTATTATCCCATAGGAGACTATAACACTGCACACACTGATCTCTTATACTGATCATTGTTATCCCATAGGAGACTATAACACTGCACACACTGATCTCTTATATTGATCAATATTATCCCATAGGGACCTATAACACTGCACACACTGCTCTCTTATACTGATCATTATTATCCCATAGGAGACTATAACACTGCACACACTGATCTCTTATACTGATCATTATTATCCCATAGGGACCTATAACACAGCACACACTGATCTCTTATACTAATCATTATTATCCCATAGGGACCTATAACACTGCACACACTGATCTCTTATACTGATCATTATTATCCCATAGGAGACTATAACACTGCACACACTGATCTCTTATACTGATCATTGTTATCCCATAGGAGACTATAACACTGCACACACTGATCTCTTATACTGATCATTGTTATTCTTATAGGAGACTATAACACTGCACACACTGATCTCTTATACTGATCATTATTATCCCAAAGGGACCTATAACACTGCACACACTGATCTCTTATACTGATCATTATTATCCCAAAGGGACCTATAACACTGCACACACTGATCTCTTATACTGATCATTATTATCCCAAAGGGACCTATAACACTGCACACACTGATCTCTTATACTGATCGTTATTATCCCATAGGGACCTATAACACTGCACACACTGATCTCTTATACTGATCACTGTTATCCCATAGGGACCTATAACACTGCACACACTGATCTCTTATACTGATCATTATTATCCCATAGGAGACTATAACACTGCACATACTGATCTCTTATACTGATCATTATTATCCCATAGGAGACTATAACACTGCACACACTGATCTCTTATACTGATCATTATTATCCCATAGGGACCTATAACACTGCACACACTGATCTCTTATACTGATCATTATTATCCCATAGGGACCTATAACACTGCACACACTGATCTCTTATACTGATCATTATTATCCCATAGGGACCTATAACACTGCACACACTGATCTCTTATCCTGATCATTATTATCCCATAGGGACCTATAACACTGCACACACTGATCTCTTATACTGATCATTATTATCCCATAGGAGACTATAACACTGCACACACTGATCTCTTATACTGATCATTGTTATCCCATAGGAGACTATAACACTGCACACACTGATCTCTTATATTGATCAATATTATCCCATAGGGACCTATAACACTGCACACACTGCTCTCTTATACTGATCATTATTATCCCATAGGAGACTATAACACTGCACACACTGATCTCTTATACTGATCATTATTATCCCATAGGGACCTATAACACAGCACACACTGATCTCTTATACTAATCATTATTATCCCATAGGGACCTATAACACTGCACACACTGATCTCTTATACTGATCATTATTATCCCATAGGAGACTATAACACTGCACACACTGATCTCTTATACTGATCATTGTTATCCCATAGGAGACTATAACACTGCACACACTGATCTCTTATACTGATCATTGTTATTCTTATAGGAGACTATAACACTGCACACACTGATCTCTTATACTGATCATTATTATCCCAAAGGGACCTATAACACTGCACACACTGATCTCTTATACTGATCATTATTATCCCAAAGGGACCTATAACACTGCACACACTGATCTCTTATACTGATCATTATTATCCCAAAGGGACCTATAACACTGCACACACTGATCTCTTATACTGATCGTTATTATCCCATAGGGACCTATAACACTGCACACACTGATCTCTTATACTGATCACTGTTATCCCATAGGGACCTATAACACTGCACACACTGATCTCTTATACTGATCATTATTATCCCATAGGAGACTATAACACTGCACACACTGATCTCTTATACTGATCATTATTATCCCATAGGGACCTATAACACTGCACACACTGATCTCTTATACTGATCATTATTATCCCATAGGGACCTATAACACTGCACACACTGATCTCTTATACTGATCATTATTATCCCATAGGGACCTATAACACAGCACACACTGATCTCTTATACTGATCATTATTATCCCATGGGGACCTATAACACTGCACACACTGATCTCTTATACTGATCATTGTTATCCCATAGGGACCTATAACACTGCACACACTGATCTCTTATACTGATCATTGTTATCCCATAGGGACCTATAACACTGCACACACTGATCTCTTATACTGATCATTATTATCCCATAGGGACCTATAACACTGCACACACTGATCTCTTATACTGATCATTATTATCCCATAGGGACCTATAACACTGCACACACTGATCTCTTATACTGATCATTATTATCCCATAGGGACCTATAACACGGCACACACTGATCTCTCATACTGATCACTGTTATCCCATAGGGACCTATAACACTGCACGCACTGATCTCTTATACTGATCACTGTTATCCCATAGGGACCTATAACACTGCACACACTGATCTCTTATACTGATCATTATTATCCCATAGGGACCTATAACACTGCACACACTGATCTCTTATACTGATCATTATTATCCCATAGGGACCTATAACACTGCACACACTGATCTCTTACACTGATCATTATTATCCCATAGGGACCTATAACACTGCACACACTGATCTCTTATACTGATCATTATTATCCCATAGGAAACTATAACACTGCACACACTGATCTCTTATACTGATCATTATTATCCCATAGGAGACTATAACACTGCACACACTGATCTCTTATACTGATCATTATTATCCCATAGGGACCTATAACACTGCACACACTGATCTCTTATACTGATCATTATTATCCCATGGGGACCTATAACACTGCACACACTGATCTTTTATACTGATCATTATTATCCCATAGGGACCTATAACACTGCACACACTGATCTCTTATACTGATCATTATTATCCCATAGGGACCTATAACACTGCACACACTGATCTCTTATACTGATCATTATTATCCCATAGGAGACTATAACACTGCACACACTGATCTCTTATACTGGTCATTATTATCCCATAGGAGACTATAACACTGCACACACTGATCTCTTATACTGATCATTGTTATCCCATAGGAGACTATAACACTGCACACACTGATCTCTTATATTGATCAATATTATCCCATAGGGACCTATAACACTGCACACACTGATCTCTTATACTGATCATTATTATCCCATAGGGACCTATAACACTGCACACACTGATCTCTTATACTGATCATTATTATCCCATAGGGACCTATAACACTGCACACACTGATCTCTCATACTGATCATTATTATCCCATAGGGACCTATAACACTGCACACACTGATCTCTTATACTGATCATTTTTATCACATAGGAGACTATAAAACTGCACACACTGACCACTTATACTGATCATTGTTATCCCATAGGAGACTATAACACTGCACACACTGATCTCTTATACTGATCATTGTTATTCTTATAGGAGACTATAACACTGCACACACTGATCTCTTATACTGATCATTATTATCCCAAAGGGACCTATAACACTGCACACACTGATCTCTTATACTGATCATTATTATCCCATAGGGACCTATAACACTGCACACACTGATCTCTTATACTGATCATTATTATCCCATAGGAGACTATAACACTACACACACTGATCTCTTATACTGATCATTATTATCCCATAGGGACCTATAACACTGCACACACTGATCTCTTATACTGATCATTATTATCCCATAGGGACCTATAACACTGCACACACTGATCTCTTATACTGATCATTATTATCCCATAGGGACCTATAACACAGCACACACTGATCTCTTATACTGATCATTATTATCCCATGGGGACCTATAACACTGCACACACTGATCTCTTATACTGATCATTGTTATCCCATAGGGACCTATAACAGTGCACACACTGATCTCTTATACTGATCATTGTTATCCCATAGGGACCTATAACACTGCACACACTGATCTCTTATACTGATCATTATTATCCCATAGGGACCTATAACACTGCACACACTGATCTCTTATACTGATCATTATTATCCCATAGGGACCTATAACACTGCACACACTGATCTCTTATACTGATCATTATTATCCCATAGGGACCTATAACACTGCACACACTGATCTCTCATACTGATCACTGTTATCCCATAGGGACCTATAACACTGCACGCACTGATCTCTTATACTGATCACTGTTATCCCATAGGGACCTATAACACTGCACACACTGATCTCTTATACTGATCATTATTATCCCATAGGGACCTATAACACTGCACACACTGATCTCTTATACTGATCATTATTATCCCATAGGGACCTATAACACTGCACACACTGATCTCTTATACTGATCATTATTATCCCATAGGGACCTATAACACTGCACACACTGATCTCTTATACTGATCATTATTATCCCATAGGAAACTATAACACTGCACACACTGATCTCTTATACTGATCATTATTATTCCATAGGAGACTATAACACTGCACACACTGATCTCTTATACTGATCATTATTATCCCATAGGGACCTATAACACTGCACACACTGATCTCTTATACTGATCATTATTATCCCATGGGGACCTATAACACTGCACACACTGATCTTTTATACTGATCATTATTATCCCATAGGGACCTATAACACTGCACACACTGATCTCTTATACTGATCATTATTATCCCATAGGGACCTATAACACTGCACACACTGATCTCTTATACTGATCATTATTATCCCATAGGAGACTATAACACTGCACACACTGATCTCTTATACTGGTCATTATTATCCCATAGGAGACTATAACACTGCACACACTGATCTCTTATACTGATCATTGTTATCCCATAGGAGACTATAACACTGCACACACTGATCTCTTATATTGATCAATATTATCCCATAGGGACCTATAACACTGCACACACTGATCTCTTATACTGATCATTATTATCCCATAGGGACCTATAACACTGCACACACTGATCTCTTATACTGATCATTATTATCCCATAGGGACCTATAACACTGCACACACTGATCTCTTATACTGATCATTATTATCCCATAGGAGACTATAACACTGCACACACTGATCTCTTATACTGGTCATTATTATCCCATAGGAGACTATAACACTGCACACACTGATCTCTTATACTGATCATTGTTATCCCATAGGAGACTATAACACTGCACACACTGATCTCTTATATTGATCAATATTATCCCATAGGGACCTATAACACTGCACACACTGATCTCTTATACTGATCATTATTATCCCATAGGGACCTATAACACTGCACACACTGATCTCTTATACTGATCATTATTATCCCATAGGGACCTATAACACTGCACACACTGATCTCTCATACTGATCATTATTATCCCATAGGGACCTATAACACTGCACACACTGATCTCTTATACTGATCATTATTATCCCATAGGGACCTATAACACTGCACACACTGATCTCTTATACTGATCATTATTATCCCATGGGGACCTATAACACTGCACACACTGATCTCTTATACTGATCATTATTATCCCATAGGGACCTATAACACTGCACACACTGATCTCTTACACTGATCATTATTATCCCATAGGGACCTATAACACTGCACACACTGATCTCTTATACTGATCATTATTATCCCATAGGAAACTATAACACTGCACACACTGATCTCTTATACTGATCATTATTATTCCATAGGAGACTATAACACTGCACACACTGATCTCTTATACTGATCATTATTATCCCATAGGGACCTATAACACTGCACACACTGATCTCTTATACTGATCATTATTATCCCATGGGGACCTATAACACTGCACACACTGATCTTTTATACTGATCATTATTATCCCATGAGGACCTATAACACTGCACACACTGATCTCTTATACTGATCATTATTATCCCATAGGGACCTATAACACTGCACACACTGATCTCTTATACTGATCATTATTATCCCATAGGAGACTATAACACTGCACACACTGATCTCTTATACTGGTCATTATTATCCCATAGGAGACTATAACACTGCACACACTGATCTCTTATACTGATCATTGTTATCCCATAGGAGACTATAACACTGCACACACTGATCTCTTATATTGATCAATATTATCCCATAGGGACCTATAACACTGCACACACTGATCTCTTATACTGATCATTATTATCCCATAGGGACCTATAACACTGCACACACTGATCTCTTATACTGATCATTATTATCCCATAGGGACCTATAACACTGCACACACTGATCTCTCATACTGATCATTATTATCCCATAGGGACCTATAACACTGCACACACTGATCTCTTATACTGATCATTTTTATCACATAGGAGACTATAAAACTGCACACACTGACCTCTTATACTGATCATTGTTATCCCATAGGAGACTATAACACTGCACACACTGATCTCTTATACTGATCATTGTTATTCTTATAGGAGACTATAACACTGCACACACTGATCTCTTATACTGATCATTGTTATCCCATAGGAGACTATAACACTGCACACACTGATCTCTTATACTGATCATTATTATCCCAAAGGGACCTATAACACTGCACACACTGATCTCTTATACTGATCATTATTATCCCATAGGAGACTATAACACTGCACACACTGATCTCTTATACTGATCATTGTTATTCTTATAGGAGACTATAACACTGCACACACTGATCTCTTATACTGATCATTATTATCCCATAGGGACCTATAACACTGCACACACTGATCTCTTATACTGATCATTATTATCCCATAGGGACCTATAACACTGCACACACTGATCTCTTATACTGGTCATTATTATCCCATAGGAGACTATAACACTGCACACACTGATCTCTTATACTGATCATTATTATCCCATAGGAGACTATAACACTGCACACACTGATCTCTTATACTGATCATTATTATCCCATAGGGACCTATAACACTGCACACACTGATCTCTTATACTGATCATTATTATCCCATAGGGACCTATAACACTGCACACACTGATCTCTTATACTGATCATTATTATCCCATAGGGACCTATAACACTGCACACACTGATCTCTTATACTGATCATTATTATCCCATGGGGACCTATAACACTGCACACACTGATCTCTTATACTGATCATTATTATCCCATAGGAGACTATAACACTGCACACACTGATCTCTTATACTGATCATTGTTATCCCATAGGAGACTATAACACTGCACACACTGATCTCTTATATTGATCAATATTATCCCATAGGGACCTATAACACTGCACACACTGATCTCTTATACTGATCATTATTATCCCATAGGGACCTATAACACTGCACACACTGATCTCTTATACTGATCATTATTATCCCATAGGGACCTATAACACTGCACACACTGATCTCTTATACTGATCATTATTATCCCATAGGGACCTATAACACTGCACACACTGATCTCTTATACTGATCATTGTTATCCCATAGGAGACTATAACACTGCACACACTGATCTCTTATACTGATCATTGTTATTCTTATAGGAGACTATAACACTGCACACACTGATCTCTTATACTGATCATTATTATCCCAAAGGGACCTATAACACTGCACACACTGATCTCTTATACTGATCATAATTATCCCAAAGGGACCTATAACACTGCACACACTGATCTCTTATACTGATCATTATTATCCCAAAGGGACCTATAACACTGCACACACTGATCTCTTATACTGATCATTATTATCCCATAGGGACCTATAACACTGCACACACTGATCTCTTATACTGATCATTGTTATCCCATAGGGATCTATAACACTGCACACACTGATCTCTTATACTGATCATTATTATCCCATAGGAGACTATAACACTGCACACACTGATCTCTTATACTGATCACTGTTATCCCATAGGGACCTATAACACTGCACACACTGATCTCTTATACTGATCATTATTATCCCATAGGGACCTATAACACTGCACACACTGATCTCTTATACTGATCATTATTATCCCATAGGTACCTATAACACTGCACACACTGATCTCTTATACTGATCATTGTTATCCCATAGGGACCTATAACACTGCACACACTGATCTCTTATACTGATCATTGTTATCCCATAGGGACCTATAACACTGCACACACTGATCTCTTATACTGATCATTATTATCCCATAGGGACCTATAACACTGCACACACTGATCTCTTATACTGATTATTATTATCCCATAGGGACCTATAACACTGCACACACTGATCTCTTATACTGATCACTGTTATCCCATAGGGACCTATAACACTGCACGCACTGATCTCTTATACTGATCACTGTTATCCCATAGGGACCTATAACACTGCACACACTGATCTCTTATACTGATCATTATTATCCCATAGGGACCTATAACACTGCACACACTGATCTCTTATACTGATCATTATTATCCCATAGGGACCTTTAACACTGCACACACTGATCTCTTATACTGATCATTATTATCCCATAGGGACCTATAACACTGCACACACTGATCTCTTATATTGATCATTATTATCCCATAGGGACCTATAACACTGCACACACTGATCTCTTATACTGATCATTATTATCCCATAGGAGACTATAACACTACACACACTGATCTCTTATACTGATCATTATTATCCCATAGGAGACTATAACACTGCACACACTGATCTCTTATACTGATCATTATTATCCCATAGGAGACTATAACACTACACACACTGATCTCTTATACTGATCATTATTATCCCATAGGAAACTATAACACTGCACACACTGATCTCTTATACTGATCATTATTATCCCATGGGGACCTATAACACTGCACACACTGATCTCTTATACTGATCATTATTATCCCATAGGAGACTATAACACTGCACACACTGATCTCTTATACTGATCATTATTATCCCATAGGGACCTATAACACTGCACACACTGATCTCTTATACTGATCATTATTATCCCATAGGGACCTATAACACTGCACACACTGATCTCTTATACTGATCATTATTATCCCATAGGGACCTATAACACTGCACACACTGATCTCTTATACTGATCATTATTATCCCATAGGAGACTATAACACTGCAAACACTGATCTCTTATACTGGTCATTATTATCCCATAGGAGACTATAACACTGCACACACTGATCTCTTATACTGATCATTGTTATCCCATAGGAGACTATAACACTGCACACACTGATCTCTTATATTGATCAATATTATCCCATAGGGACCTATAACACTGCACACACTGATCTCTTATACTGATCATCATTATCCCATAGGGACCTATAACACTGCACACACTGATCTCTCATACTGATCATTATTATCCCATAGGGACCTATAACACTGCACACACTGATCTCTTATATTGATCATTATTATCCCATAGGAGACTATAACACTGCACACACTGATCTCTTATACTGATCATTGTTATTCTTATAGGAGACTATAACACTGCACACACTGATCTCTCATACTGATCATTATTATCCCATAGGGACCTATAACACTGCACACACTGATCTCTTATACTGATCATTGTTATCCCATAGGAGACTATAACACTGCACACACTGATCTCTTATACTGATCATTATTATCTCAAAGGGACCTATAACACTGCACACACTGATCTCTTATACTGATCATTATTATCCCATAGGGACCTATAACACTGCACACACTAATCTCTTATACTGATCATTATTATCCCATAGGAGACTATAACACTGCACACACTGATCTCTTATACTGATCATTATTATCCCAAAGGGACCTATAACACTGCACACACTGATCTCTTATACTGATCATTATTATCCCATAGGGACCTATAACACTGCACACACTGATCTCTTATACTGATCATTGTTATCCCATAGGGACCTTTAAAACTGCACACACTGATCTCTTATACTGATCACTGTTATCCCAAAGGGACCTATAACACTGCACACACTGATCTCTTATACTGATCATTATTATCCCATAGGAGACTATAATACTGCACACACTGATCTCTTATACTGATCATTATTATCCCATAGGGGACTTTAATACTGATCACACTGATCTCTTATACTGATCATTGTTATCCCATAGGGACCTATAACACTGCACACACTGATCTCTTATACTGATCATTATTATCCCATAGGGACCTATAACACTGCACACACTGATCTCTTTTACTGATCATTATTATCCCATAGGGACCTATAACACTGCACACACTGATCTCTTATACTGATCATTATTATCCCATAGGGACCTATAACACTGCACACACTGATCTCTTATACTGATCATTATTATCCCATAGGAGACTATAACACTGCACACACTGATCTCTTATACTGATCATTATTATCCCATAGGAGACTATAACACTGCACACACTGATCTCTTATACTGATCATTGTTATCCCATAGGAGACTATAACACTGCACACACTGATCTCTTATACTGATCATTATTATCCCATAGGGACCTATAACACTGCACACACTGATCATTATTATCCCATAGGAGACTATAACACTGCACACACTGATCTCTTATACTGATCATTATTATCCCATAGGAGGCTATAACACTGCACACACTGATCTCTTATACTGATCATTATTATCACATAGGAGACTATAACACTGCGCACACTGATCTCTTATACTGATCATTGTTATCCCATAGGAGACTATAACACTGTACACACTGATCTCTTATACTGATCATTATTATCCCATAGGAGGCTATAATACTGCACACACTGATCTCTTATACTGATCATTGTTATCCCCTAGGAGACTATAACACTGCACACACTGATCTCTTATACTGATCATTGTTATCCCATAGGGAGCTATAACACTGCACACACTGATCTTTTATACTGATCATTGTTATCCCATAGGAGACTATAACACTGCGCACACTGATCTCTTATACTGATCATTGTTATCCCATAGGAGACTATAACACTGCGCACACTGATCTCTTATACTGATCATTATTATCCCATAGGAGACTATAACACTGCACACACTGATCTCTTATACTGATCATTATTATTCCATAGGGACCTATAACACTGCACACACTGATCTCTTATACTGATCATTATTATCCCATAGGAGACTATAACACTGCACACACTGATCTCTTATACTGATCATTATTATCCCATAGGAGACTATAACACTGCACACACTGATCTCTTATACTGATCATTATTATCCCATAGGAGACTATAATACTGCACACACTGATCTCTTATACTGATCATTGTTATCCCATAGGAGACTAGAACACTGCACACACTGATCTCTTATACTGATCATTGTTATCCCATAGGAGACTATAACACTGCACACACTGATCTCTTATACTGATCACTATCCCATAGGGACCTATAACACTGCACACACTGATCTCTTATACTGATTATTATCCCATAGGGACCTATAACACTGCACACACTGATCTCTTATACTGATCATTATTATTCCATAGGAGACTATAACACTGCACACACTGATCTCTTATACTGATCACTATCCCATAGGGACCTATAACACTGCACACACTGATCTCTTATACTGATCATTGTTATCCCATAGGAGGCTATAACACTGCACACACTGATCTCTTATACTGATCATTATTATCACATAGGAGACTATAACACTGCGCACACTGATCTCTTTTTCTGATCATTGTTATCCCATAGGAGACTATAACACTGTACACACTGATCTCTTATACTGATCATTATTATCCCATAGGAGACTATAACACTGCACACACTGATCTCTTATACTGATCATTATTATCCCATAGGAGACTATAACACTGCGCACACTGATCTCTTATACTGATCATTGTTATCCCATAGGGACCTATAACACTGCACACACTGATCTCTTATACTGATCATTGTTATCCCATAGGAGAATATAACACTGCATACACTAATCTCTTATACTGATCATTATTATCTTATAGGAGACTATAACACTGCACACACTGATCTCTTATACTGATCATTATTATCCCATAGGAGACTATAACACTACACACACTGATCTCTTATACTTATCATTATTATCCCATAGGGGGCTATAACACTGCGCACACTGATCTCTTATAATGATCATTATTATCCCATAGGAGACTATAACACTGCGCACACTGATCTCTTATAATGATCATTGTTATCCCAAAGGAGACTATAACACTGCGCACACTGATCTCTTATACTGATCATTGTTATCCCATAGGAGACTATAACACTGTACACATTGATCTCTTATACTGATCAATGTTATCCCATAGGAGACTATAACACTGCACACACTGATCTCTTATACTGATCATTATTATCCCATAGGAGACTATAATACTGTACACACTGATCTCTTATACTGATCATTATTATCCCATAGGAGACTATAACACTGCACACACTGATCTCTTATACTGATCATTATTATCTCATAGGAGACTATAACACTGCACACACTGATCTCTTATACTGATCACTGTTATCCCATAGGGACCTATAACACTGCACACACTGATCTCTTATACTGATCATTGTTATCCCATAGGGACCTATAACACTGCACACACTGATCTCTTATACTGATCACTGTTATCCCATAGGAGGCTATAACACTGCACACACTGATCTCTTATACTGATCATTATTATCCCATAGGGACCTATAACACTGCACACACTGATCTCTTATACTGATCATTGTTATCCCATAGGGACCTATAACACTGCACACACTGATCTCTTATACTGATCATTGTTATCCCATAGGGACCTATAACACTGCACACACTGATCTCTTATACTGATCATTATTATCCCATAGGGACCTATAACACTGCACACACTGATCTATTACATTGATCATTGGTTTCTCATAAGAAACCACTGATCGATGATTCTGCCGCATGACTGCTCCTGTCTGGATCTCAGGCACTGAGCAGTCATTCGGCGATCGGACAGCGAGGAGGCAGGTAGGGGCCCTCCCGCTGTCCTGTCAGCTGTTCGGGACACCGCGATTAGCCTCTTCTAATATATTATAGTGGCGTCTGTCGACTCCTATCTCCTCTGTCAATAGTAGTTGAAAAGGCATTAACACCTCTGACCAAAAAAACGAAGGCGTTCCTCCCAGACACTACAGATTTTTTTGCAGGTTTTGTCAGAGATACACGAGGTCCCACCGCAGACATGACTAGTCACAATCGATGTGACTAGTTTATATATCTCCATTGAACATATAAAGGTATAGAAGCCGTACAGTGGTTACTCAATACAATTACATATTCAGATACTCAGAAAATCTTCCTCTCTCAGTTATTACAGATTGTATTATATGACAATTATTTTCTTTATGAGGACCAATTTTTTCTGCAGAAACGGGGATCGGCGATGGGGGCGAATGTGGCCCCTCCATACGCAAATGCCTATATGGCTTATTTTGAAGAACAACACGTTTTTTCTAATAGTCTTTTTCAGATGCTTGCGAGAGCATGGAGACGCTTTATAGATGACATTTTTTGCGTATGGGAGGGGCCACATTCGTCACTCATCGAATTTTTTCAGGTCATAAATGATGTAAGACCCGAGTTGAAATTCACAATGTCAGAAAGTCAGGAAAAGGTGAATTTCCTAGACACGGTGGTCCTTAAAGACGCACAGGGCGGACTTCATACTGACCTTTATCGAAAAGAGACGGATAGGAATAACCTATTATTTTACACCAGCGCCCATCCACCGGCTGTAAAAAAAATCCATCCCCCGGTCACAATATAAGAGGATTGAACGAATTGTCAGTGATACTAACACACGGCAGATACGATTTCAGGAGTTGCAGGATATATTTAGAATAGGGGATACCCCGAGAGGATATTACAAGAGGCCACTAATCCTAACCAAACTATTAAAGAAACTCAGAATGACAAGAGAATCCCTTTTGTTAGGATTTTTCATCCCCAACAACATAGGATTGATAAAATCATAAGAGACTACTGGCCGATCTTACAAAAATCGTACCCTAATATAGAGGAATTTAAAACCCCCCCCGCTCATATGCAATAAAAGACCACCTAATTTAAGAGATCATCTTGTAAGAGTCGACGTGGGCAGTAATGAAAAGATACAGAAACAACATTCTCTAAAATCTCAAAAACATGGGCCATTCCCATCCTTACAGTGCGGCCAATGTTACATCTCCCATCCACATACAGGTGAGAAGATAGCAATTAAGGGTTTGTTCACCTGTAAAAGCCGGAATGTCATTTATGTTATAAAATGTCCACGCGGTCACCTGTACGTTGGAGAAACGGTACAGCGTGTAGGAGACCGCATAAACCGCCACAAGTCCACGATCCGCTGCGAAAATCTTCTTTTTCCTATACCAGCACATTTTAAAAATAGGGGTCATAATATATGGCAATTGAAATTCCAGGTGGTAGAGTCCATCTACCCAGAAGGGGAGGTAACATAAAAAGATTATTACGTAAGAGAGAGGCCGCGTGGATCCACAAATTAAACACACTGCGACCGAATGGTTTAAACAGGGATTATGAGTTGACAAGTTTTCTGACATCATTTATAATATCATATTTCACCGCCGTATAGTATCTGCTGACATATTGTCATATTATGTTCTTATATTTACTTACACATAGCTGCATATTCATATATCGCCATATTATAATAATACTTTATATCTTTCTTACATTTCAGATACATAGTACAATGACATAATACGGGGCTTGCGGAAGTCTAACGGGTCATCCACCTGTATCTTTGTCTTTTGTTTCTTTACATTTGTATCTATTGGTTTGTACACCTGTCAATCACAATTAAGCTCAGCTGATGTCGGAGGAAGTGACGGCGGCATGGGCTAGGGCCGCGCGCTCCGGGGCTCCGGCCCCGCCCCCTGAGCCCTCGGGACGGATGTGGAGCTGACGCCGACCTTGAGAAGCCAGGATATCCACATAGTAACGCCACCGGTGTTGCTTGTCGGCCTGGATGCCCTGCGAGAGCTGGGGGCGCTGGATTCAGCCGCAGGAGGAGGGAGGAGTGAGAGGAGAATGGCGTGGCCCGTTGTTGGACAGGACGGGGGGCGGAGGTCTTCCCCCCCCCCCACGTGTGTGGTGAGGGGAGACGCCGGTGATGAGGTGAGAGAGAGGGAGGTGTGGACTTTGGCTGCCATTAATAGAGAAGAGTCTGGGGCCTGCTCCGGAAGCCCATATATTGTGGCACCTGTCTTACAGCGCGGTGTAGCGGTGTGGGGAGGGGTGCATTGTGGTCTCCTGCTACTCCTTGCTGGGACTGGATCAGGCCGGAACAGATGCCTTTTTTGGAGGAAAGGAAACAGAGGCTACACGTGATAATCATCTTAATAGCCGCTAAACTGGTGAGTCAAGGCTTCTTTTTGGGGAACAGGACACTTAAGTGGACAGTTTCCCTGGATGGAGGAGTCTAATATGGGGATAAACTGCTATTTACGGACTTCCTTCAATAGGTGAAACCTACTACTAATGCTTTGGCAATATTGTGAACAGCAGCAGTCCCCAGCACTGGTCCCATGTGGAGTGGAGATTACTGGATGCCGGACTCCCCGCCTGGCCACCCTCTCTAGTGACTTGGTGAGTGATAGCCGTGGCAATGGATATGACCAGGTCCCCCCCTCCCCCCTCATGTTGTGGCCCCTTGGTTGCTACACACGGGAAGGGAGTTACAATATTCCTGACTATGGTGTAGGGATTCTCCTGTCCTGCTTATGTGGGCTAAGCCCTAATGGATAACCGGGGACTTGGGAACTGAATTTACTGAGCGTTGTGGGACTGGCGCCCCCCTCCCTCCTCCTTTCAGACATCTCTGGCTCATAACCATGGAAATTCCTTGCTCAGAATGAAAATATACATGGACTTTGAGGAGTATAGGCGGTATAATTATGGCCATGCAGATGCATCTATGGCCTGTCCTACTGCTAAACTGATGTCCCTAGAGGACTTATTCCTCCCTCTCTCTCTCTCTTATACAGGAGTAACCTGGACTTATGGACTAAATTGAACAACTTTGTCCTAGCAGACCCCCTCTTCCATAGAATTGGACCCTCTCCCTGGACCCACCAAGCTCAGTGACTCTGGGGGGATATCGGATGGTCTATTAGGGGGAGTGTGAATACGCACGATGTTATTTTTTATTAGTACGCTGTAGCTGTATACTGCTAGACTAGGCTGTGATACTCTCTGCTCAAAGCGTACTCCAGAGTTGTGTGGGACTACGAATCCTCTCCCTTGTATGTTGTAAATAATTGGATATAAATTACTGAGTGGGTGGGGCCCACGGTGCATAAAGTCGCTAAGACAATAGGTGGCACCCTGGTGTGATGCGTACTCCCCATAAATATAAAAAACAAAGCAGGAGAAATGGCCCCCAAGGTGAACCCCAGAAGATCAGGGAGTAGCTCGCCACAAAAAGACAAGGGGGCTATGGGTAAATTGGATAAAATGTGGAAGTCTCCAGCTGTGGGTATAAAAACTAGAACCCAGAAGGATCTCTCCCCTAGTAAAACAGGCTCTAGGTACTCGGTCTTGGAGGTGGAAGAAACTGAGGAAGGGCAGTCTGTGCCCCCTATGGGAACTCAGATGTTGGAGGAGATATTGGGAGGGGTGAAAAAATGTAATTGTGCAATTGAGGAGATAAATAAACAACTGGGTGTGGTATCTACCGAGGTATCTCTGATAAGACACGATATGACTAAAATGAGAGATAGGATTTCCAGACTGGAGGAAGAAGCCCCTAAAACAGAAAATAGGATCAAGGTTTTGGAGGAGGAGGTTAATGACTTGAAAAAGGAGAAGACATCTGTTAAAGATAAGCTCACTGACCCTGAGGATAGATCCAGACGTTGTAATATAAGGATGGTGGGGTTTCCTGAGGGGGGGGGACTCTGCCATACAGTTCCTTAGTAGGTGGTTGAAGGAGGGGATAGGGGAAGGGCATCTTACCCCAATGTTTGGGATTGAACGAGCTCATCGGGTGCCAAGGCGTATTCCCCCTCCGGGGGGTCCCCCTAGGACAATCCTAATTAAGTTATATACCTCCCAGGACAGGGATACTAACCTTAGGAGGGCAAGAGAGATGAGGGACCTACAGTATAATGGGCAGAATATTTTTCTATATCCGGATTTCTCTTGGGAGACCCAGAAGAGAAGGGCATCCTTTCGGGAGACAAAAAGGCGGCTAAAGAATGCAGGGGTGCCCTTCTCTCTGCTGTTTCCAACGAGACTCCGCGTTGAGCATAAGGGAAAGGTAACAATATTTGGAACCCCCCAAGAAGTCTCAGATTGGATGGATAAAGAAGGCATCTAATATAAGGCAATACTGTGGCATTAGGGGTTGGAAGTATTAGTTGAGTAATAATGTTACACCTCGGGGGGGAGGGGTCGGGGGGTTCTCTGGGGTGTCACTAGGATAGGAGTGCATAGTAGAAGTACGGTGCATTATGGGGAGAGGGGGGGTGGGGGGGGAGGGTAAGGGAAAGGAGGGAGGGATGGCACGGGATGATCAAAAGAATGTTTTTTTTTCTTTTGTTTTTTTTGTTTTTTTTTCTCTCTCTCTTTCCTTCTTCTCTCTCTTCTCTTAGGTAAATATATCTATGCTTAAACTATTAGCCTGGAACGTACGAGGTATGTCGGATAGAATTAAGAAGTGCGCAATTTTCGATTATATTCGGAGGTGCCTTCCTGCGATCATATGTTTAGTTGAGACCCATAGGTCAAGAGATGAGCAGATACTTCCAAGGAGGTGGGCCAAAGAAGAATACCCTCCAGACTCTCTTCTTACTCCGTGGGAGTGTCAGTATATGTCCACAGGAGGGCACCATTCAAGACTCTCTTCTTACTCCGTGGGAGTGTCAGTATATGTCCACAGGAGGGCACCATTCGAGACTCTCTTCTTACTCCGTGGGAGTGTCAGTATATGTCCACAGGAGGGCACCATTCTAGACTCTCTTCTTACTCCGTGGGAGTGTCAGTATATGTCCACAGGAGGGCACCATTCTAGACTCTCTTCTTACTCCGTGGGAGTGTCAGTATATGTCCAAAGGAGGGCACCATTCGAGACTCTCTTCTTACTCCGTGGGAGTGTCAGTGTATGTCCACAGGAGGGCACCATTCTAGACTCTCTTCTTACTCCGTGGGAGTATCAGTATATGTCCACAGGAGGGCACCATTCAAGACTCTCTTCTTACTCCGTGGGAGTGTCAGTATATGTCCACAGGAGGGCACCATTCTAGACTCTCTTCTTACTCCGTGGGAGTATCAGTATATGTCCACAGGAGGGCACCATTCTAGACTCTCTTCTTACTCCGTGGGAGTGTCAGTATATGTCCACAGGAGGGCACCATTCTAGACTCTCTTCTTACTCCGTGGGAGTGTCAGTATATGTCCACAAGAGGGCACCATTCTAGACTCTCTTCTTACTCCGTGGGAGTGTCAGTGTATGTCCACAGGAGGGCACCATTCTAGACTCTCTTCTTACTCCGTGGGAGTGTCAGTATATGTCCACAGGAGGGCACCATTCTAGACTCTCTTCTTACTCCGTGGGAGTGTCAGTATATGTCCACAGGAGGGCACCATTCTAGACTCTCTTCTTACTCCGTGGGAGTGTCAGTATATGTCCACAGGAGGGCACCATTCTAGACTCTCTTCTTACTCCGTGGGAGTGTCAGTATATGTCCACAGGAGGGCACCATTCTAGACTCTCTTCTTACTCCGTGGGAGTGTCAGTATATGTCCACAGGAGGGCACCATTCTAGACTCTCTTCTTACTCCGTGGGAGTGTCAGTGTATGTCCACAGGAGGGCACCATTCTAGACTCTCTTCTTACTCCGTGGGAGTGTCAGTATATGTCCACAGGAGGGCACCATTCTAGACTCTCTTCTTACTCCGTGGGAGTGTCAGTATATGTCCACAGGAGGGCACCATTCTAGACTCTCTTCTTACTCCGTGGGAGTGTCAGTGTATGTCCACAGGAGGGCACCATTCTAGACTCTCTTCTTACTCCGTGGGAGTGTCAGTATATGTCCACAGGAGGGCACCATTCTAGGCTCTCTTCTTACTCCGTGGGAGTATCAGTATATGTCCACAGGAGGGCACCATTCTAGACTCTCTTCTTACTCCGTGGGAGTGTCAGTATATGTCCACAGGAGGGCACCATTCTAGACTCTCTTCTTACTCCGTGGGAGTGTCAGTATATGTCCACAGGAGGGCACCATTCTAGACTCTCTTCTTACTCCGTGGGAGTGTCAGTATATGTCCACAGGAGGGCACCATTCTAGTCTCTCTTCTTACTCCGTGGGAGTGTCAGTATATGTCCACAGGAGGGCACCATTCTAGACTCTCTTCTTACTCCGTGGGAGTGTCAGTATATGTCCACAGGAGGGCACCATTCTAGACTCTCTTCTTACTCCGTGGGAGTGTCAGTATATGTCCACAGGAGGGCACCATTCTAGACTCTCTTCTTACTCCGTGGGAGTGTCAGTATATGTCCACAGGAGGGCACCATTCTAGACTCTCTTCTTACTCCGTGGGAGTGTCAGTATATGTCCACAGGAGGGCACCATTCTAGACTCTCTTCTTACTCCGTGGAAGTGTCAGTATATGTCCACAGGAGGGCACCATTCTAGACTCTCTTCTTACTCCGTGGGAGTGTCAGTGTATGTCCACAGGAGGGCACCATTCTAGACTCTCTTCTTACTCCGTGGGAGTGTCAGTATATGTCCACAGGAGGGCACCATTCTAGACTCTCTTCTTACTCCGTGGGAGTGTCAGTATATGTCCACAGGAGGGCACCATTCTAGACTCTCTTCTTACTCCGTGGAAGTGTCAGTATATGTCCACAGGAGGGCACCATTCTAGACTCTCTTCTTACTCCGTGGGAGTGTCAGTGTATGTCCACAGGAGGGCACCATTCTAGACTCTCTTCTTAATCCATGGGAGTGTCAGTATATGTCCACAGGAGGGCACCATTCTAGACTCTCTTCTTACTCCGTGGGAGTGTCAGTGTATGTCCACAGGAGGGCACCATTCGAGACTAAGAATGCAAAGGTAGATAAGTATGGTCGATATGTATTTCTCTATGGAATATGGGAAGATAGGGCAGTCATCTTGGCTTTTGTTTATATTCCTCCACCTTTTAGAGTGGATGTTCTGAGGGACCTCGTGAGCTATAATGAAAGTAAGACACATTCGGCATTATGGATAGTTGGAGATTTGAACAATGTAATGGACCCCAGTATGGACAGATACAAATAAGGTAGGAATGTAGGGGGGAACGAAACAGCATTGGCGAGGTACTATGGAGAGATGAATTGGGTTGATGGGTGGCGGAAACTAAACCCAGGAGTAAGACAGTATTCATGTTTTAGTACCTCATACAACACCGCTTCCCGAATTGACTTATGCCTGTGTGATAAGAATGCGATGACCTGGACCAGTAGGGTGCAGTATAAAGCTAAAACCCTATCGGACCATTGCCCAGTGGTGGTGGAAATTGGAGGCAAGGTAATGGGTGGGAAAAGGTTGGACTTTCGGCTCAACCCCCACTGGATAGAATTAGTGGGCGATCAGGACTGGTTTAGACAGGAAATAGAGGCATTCTGGGAGATTAATCATAAGTCCGCAAACCCTCAGGTAGTATGGGATACTATGAAGGCATATTTGAGGGGCCTATATATAGGGCGAATCAATAAAAAGAAAAAGGAATTCTCACGGGAAGAAACAGTACTGAATAGTAAAGTGGCAACATTAGAAGCAGGGATAGAAGAGGATAGTGGGGGGAACAGCTGATAGAACTGAAGGCAGCTCAAGAGGAATATAAAGAAGATCTACTTAAAAAGGCACAAAATAAACTTCAGGGGGCAAGTTAATATCTTTGAGAAAGGGAAACCAAACAAGACACTGTCAAGATTACTTAAAAATCAAGGCGACGAATGTGGTATTATGGCTCTGAGGAGGGCGGATGGCAGCATAACCACAGATAGAGAAGAAATAGCCCAAATGGTTAACTCTTTTTTTCTCCAATCTCTATATGAGCAGCGATATTAATAGGGCGGAGGTAGCGGAATTCCTGAGGGGAATTAATATTCCAAGTTTGACAGAGGATGTCAGGGATTCCCTGGACGACCCAATTTCCCTCCAGGAGCTGGAGGAGGCATTGGCATCAATCCAAGGGAATACATCCCCCGGGTCTGACGGCATTCCTTTCCAGATATATAGGATATACTCAACCCTGCTGTTTCCAAGATTGCTGGGTATCATTAATGAATCCTGGAGGGGGGGGTTCTCCCTAAATCTATGTGTGAGGCTAATATCAGACTCATTAGGAAAAAAGATAAAGATCCCTTAGATTTGGGCTCATATCGTCCTATCTCCTTGCTTAATATGGATATAAAGATAATAGCGAAAGCACTGGCAAGGAGATTGGATAAAGTAATGGAGGTAGTGGTGGGCGGTGACCAGGGAGGGTTTAGGTCAGTAAGAACGGTTCATGACAATATTCATCAGGTGTATGAAGCAATCCAGAGTGGATCCCGGGGCCCCCGCTCCATTCTGTCATTGGACGCTACTAAAGCTTTTGACAGGGTGGAGTGGGGATCCCTCTGGGAAGTTTTGAAGAGGGTTGGGGTGGGCCCGAGGTTTTTGAGTTATATTCAGCTACTATATACTAACCCCGAGGCGAGTGTAGTGGTGGATGGAACCCCCTCCTACCCATTCAAACTAGGCAGAGGAACAAGGCAGGGCTGCCCCCTCTCACCCTTCTTATTTTTAATTTATATTGAACCCTTAGCGGCTTGGATAAGAGATAATGATGTTTATGAGGGATTTGGAGTAAATGGAGAGAAGAGTAAGATCCTGTTATTTGCAGATGATATTCTCCTCTTTGTAACTAACCCACAAGAGAAAATACATCGTATCATTAAGATGTTCGAGGCTTTTGCCCCCCTATCTGGGTTGGAGATAAATTGGAGTAAATCAATGGATGAGGATATGGGGGAGACGGTGGGAAGATTATCCGTGTTAAAAAAAAAAGAATGTTTCCTGTATCTGGGAGTAAAAATAGCAGCCACGAATGATAGGTTTGTGATTAACAATATACGGCCCCTTTTGAATAGTTTAGCGAAGAGAGTAGAAGTAGGAATTAAAATGCCCTTCTCTATGTCAGAAAGGATGGCGATAATAAAAATGGTGGTCCTCCCACAGGTCCTGTTTTTTCTTGCTGCCTCGCCAATGTGGATCGGTAAATGCTGGTTCAGGAAGATAGAAGTGATACTGGGTAGATTGTTATGGGGAAGAAAAAGGGTTCGTCTGAAGTACAGATATTTTATGGCCCCTGGAGATAGGGGGGGATTGGATATGCCCAATTTCTTTGTTTATTACATGGCCGCGCAGTTGGTACGAATCGTGAATTGGAGAAATTCTAGATATCTGGAGAAGATTGTAGTAGATAAGGAGAAAGTGAACATATATGAGGTGGTGGAATTAGATGATTATGAGGAGAGTGGGTCAAATAACACGATGTTATGGTATAAATATAGGAAAGTATGGGAAAGATTAAAGGGAGAATTACATGTAGGAAATAGTTTTGGGTTCACACCCCTATGGGGAAACAATAAATTTAAAGAATTGGTGAATTGTGAGTCAACTTTTTGGGATAGTAAGGGTATAAAACGATTAGAACAACTATTTGATAAAGGACAACTCTTTTCATTTGAACACATAAAAAGGGGGTATGATATTAGTGATAATGATTGGCTGTACTATTGGCAGGTTAGTCACGCAGTCCATAACACGATAGATAAGGAGATATATGTAGCACAGAAACACAATTTCATAGAAGCACTGACTCAAATAGAGCACTTTAAAAAAAAAAGAAATTAAATAAGATTATTGGCGTTAGGGGGATCGATAGAATTAAAGACAAATGGTCCGGAATAGTGGGTACTGTGTCTGAGGAAGACTGGGACATTATGGCCCAAAATATAAGCAAGGTTTCTCGTAATATGGAACATAAAATTACACAATTTAAGATATTACACAGGACCCACTATTCCGCGCTTCATTTACATAGGATGGGGGTGAGAATCACTTCACAGTGTGTTAAATGTGGTTTGGAAGAAGCGGATTATCTACATAGTTTTTGGTCATGTGAGAAGATATCTGATTTCTGGGAATCTGTAATAAAAGAGGTAGAAAGTAAAATCCCTGTGAAGGTACCTCGTACGATAGAGTTTATACTGCTGGGAGCTATGGGTAAGATGGGCAAACTTGGGTGCCTACTACATCGGATTTTGTTCTTCGCCAGACTGATTATATTAAGGAATTGGATATCCCCTAAAGAATTACAGATAGAGGAATGGAAGGAAGGTCTGAAAACCATGAAAAATAAGGAGTTTAGATGGATGAGGAGTAGGGGGGGCAAAGAGAATGTCGGAAAATTTGGAATTTATGGCAGATTTAAAAAACTCTTCCCCCCCCCTTTTTTTTTTTCTCTCTTTCTTTTTCTCTTTGCTCTTCTCGGTGCCAGTGGGTTGGGGTGGGGGGGGTGGGGGGGGATGGGTGGATGTTGATTAGACATACTATGTAAACAAGTATTAATTTGGCTTCTACGGCCTCTGCTTTTCTTCCGATTGGTGATGTTGTTTTATCGGATTTGTACAATGTATTTTTGTAGTTATTAAAATAATAAAAAAAATAAAATAAAAAAAAAGCTCAGCTGATGTCCGTGAGACAGGAAGTGACACGATATAAGATTGTATTTTCTCAGTATGGTTTATGCAATTGAAAAAGGCTAAGCAGCCGAAACGCGTCTTGCGTTGTATGAGTTATATGCACAATAAAGCATTTGAAAAAGAAGCCGGTGCCGGGAGTCTTTACTACGATTGGATTTGCTATTATCCACGTGCACGGCGTCTATCCAGTGCCGCCCTCCTACCTTTGTTTGCCCCTGTAGACAGTGGTCCCCCCCTTTAGACGACAGTAGCAGGCCCCCCCCTTTAGAAAGCAGCAGCCCCCCCCCTTTAGAAAGCAGCAGGCCCCCCCCTTTAGACGACAGCAGGGCCCCCCCGTTTAGACAGCAGCAGCCCCCCCCCCCCCTCCTTGCAGGCAGCTCACCTCGTCTGTCGGGTGCTGGTACTGCCGCTCTGCTGCCCCGTTCTCCCGTCCACATCATGGCGTCCTATGGAGGAGCATGTGACATATACGTCACTCTGCTTCCTCCGTAGCGTTATGCTGGGCACAGGGGAGGAGGCGGAGTCACGTGTGTCACATGCTCCTCAATGGAACACTATGATGCAGACGGGAGAACGGGGCAGCAGAAAGGAAGAAGGTATTGGGCACATTAAACGAGTCCCCGATACCATGGCTAGTATCGGCCCCAATACCAGTATCGGGACATCCCTACCTGGAACCACTATATCCGTCTTTTTTAGGTGAGCCGTCAAGGTCAGAATTGGCCACATTTACTGTAACTTTGCTTAAAAACTAACACAACAGAATAATCAGCTAACCCTATTATTAAAAGGGGTTATCCAGGAATAGAAAAACAGAGCTAATTTCGCTCAAAACCCGCTTGCCATCTGTCTCCAGGTTGGTGCGGTTCTGCAGCTCAGTTCCATTGAAGTGAATGGAGAAAGTTGTAAAACCACACCCAACCTGAGGACAGACAGGGAGACGTTTTTGAAAGAAATTAGCTTTTTTTTCTATTCCTGGCTAATCCCTTTAAATGGGCAATGTCAGGTACAATAACTTTTGATATGTAATAAAGCATGAAAAAACAACGGGGGAGATTTATCAAAACCCATCCAGAGGAAAGTTGCTGCGTTGCCTATAGCAACCAATCAGATCGCTTCTGTCATTTTTGAAAAGGCCTCTGAAAAATGGGCAACTTAGCAACTTTTCCTCCGGACGGGTTTTGATAAATCTCCCCCAATATGTTTTGCAATTGATTTAATGAGAAAATGTTCGTTATTTCATACTGAAAAAGTCCGTCAGGAAACCGGCCACTAGGGATCCCCTGGGACACATACCAGTCCTGCACTGTCCAGTGGTCATGAACACCATGAGTGATTGACAGGGCTGCAGGCAGGTCCAAGGCGCTGCGAGGGGGAGGAGTCAGTGAGGAGGACACGCCCCCTGCCTCTGCATGGACAAAAACCTCACTGAGCAATTAAATAAAGGTCATTCAGAGAGAATTATAGGTAGTAGACACACAAACATTACATGTACATGATCAGGATGAGGTACTGAGCAACATGTAAGAGATCTGACAGGTTCACTTTAAGGAGAGCGGCTGCAGTCAGATGTTTGTTGTTGAGTGAAGCCCTGATGTGGTTGGGGGCACATCTAAAATCTTTGGGTCCATAAGTGACAGATTGTGGCCGCATTCTCCGTCAGGGCCAGGAGACCACATTCATGATATATATCTTCGGGACTCCTAGCGAGACTAAAAGAAAATCCTAAGGAACCTACTGACATCAAAGACCCCGCCTCCTCCGCCTAATGACAAATAACGTTAGAGGGCGAAGGTAAAAAAAAATAAACATCAAATCCTAAAGGGGTTCAACCTGAGGCTACCAAGGGAAAGGCAAAGCTCGCCCCCTATGGTTTGTGCCCGTGACACAGCCGGCGGACCACCCACCCTCTCCTTATACCGGCTTTATGAGTATTCATCTTCCTTCACTCAGAGGGTATTGTCCAAAATAAGGAGAAACCAACGACCATAATACACAATACCTTGAGATCTTAGGCTTTGACAAGGTTCCACAGTTACCATAGCAACCAATGAAATCATTTCCTTTATTTTAAAGAGGCCTGTGAAAAAGGAAAGCGATCTGATTGGTTGTTGTGGGTAACTGCACCGCTCTTCCTCTACACCGGATTTGATATATCTCCCCCATGTCTGCTAAGAATGTGCGTCAGAGGGGACTGTTTAGGTCCACGAGAGTGAACGTTCCCATTAGACTTTCCCCCTAATCTGTTCCGGATTGAATCCTCCTGAGGACGGATTCTTCGTGTTTACCGGAGATGGTGTCTGATAAAGAGGAGGATTCACCTTTCTTGGACGTCCAGAAAGTTTACACTTCACTAAATCCATTACGAGGTCGGGATCTCCATAGACTTTATAGATCCCCTATATGTTTGTAACTCACGTTCCCTCAGATTTACTTTTTGATGTTCTCCTCTGTGTCCGATCGGTCGGTTGCGGCACATAGTGTCATTCGTTCATTTACCGTGCAGTTTTCTGAGCTTTCAGTGTAGGGCAGGGCGGTATATACCGGATCATGCACGATATGAATTTTTCCCATACCGCAATACTGGTTTGGCCCCTCCCCCTTGGGAATGAATTATCAGCCCAGCGCAGCGCTGTCCCCACATCGGGGAACTAATCATACGTGACCCACCAGCGCTGTTCTGCTCCCCCCCCCCCCCAATCATGTGACTCGCCAGCGCTATTCTGCTCCCCCCCAATCATGTGACTCGCCAGCGCTATTCTGCTCCCCCCCAATCATGTGACTCGCCAGCGCTATTCTGCTCCCCCCCCCCAAATCATGTGACTCGCCAGCGCTATTCTGCTCCCCCCCCCCCCCCCAAATCATGTGACTCGCCAGCGCTATTCTGCTCCCCCCCCCAAACCACATGACCCGCCAGCACTGTTCTGCTCCCCCCCCCAAATCATGTGACCCGCAAGCGCTCTTCTGCTCCCCCCCAAATCATGTGACCCGCCAGCGCTCTTCTGCTCCCACCCCCCTCCAAATCATGTGACCCGCCAGCGCTGTTCTGCTCCCACCCACCCCCAAATCATGTGACCCGCCAGCGCTCTTCTGCTCCCACCCACCCCCAAATCATGTGACCCGCCAGCACTGTTCTGCTCCCCCCCAATAAATTATCAGCCCAGCGGGGTACTACTCACATATGTCACCCGCAAGCACTGCCCTCCTCCTCTTTGTTGGAGGCCACCAGTGCTGGAACTCTATACTGTACGCCAGTGGTCTCCAACCTGCGGACCCCCAGATGTTGCAAAACTACAACTCGCAGCATGCCCGGAAAGCCAACGGCTGTCCGGGAATGCTGGGAGTTTTAGTTTTGCTACAGCTGGAGGCCCGCAGGTTGGAGACCACTGCTGTACGCTGTATCCCTATGCCCGGGCTGCAAAAGATAAACAAAATAAAGTTTAACTTACCTACGTCGGCCGCACGCTGTTCCTTGGGACTAGAACGTCTGAGAGCCATCAGCCTATCACCGGCCGCAGCAATGTCCCGCCCCTGCCAGTGATAGGCTGAGCCCACTGTCATGTAAGAAGCCGGCTTCGCAGCGGGACATCGCTCCGGCCGGTGATAGGCTGAGCCCACTGTCATGTAAGAAGCCGGCTTCGCAGCGGGACATCGTTCCGGATGGTGATAGGCTGAGCCCACTGTCATGTAAGAAGCCGGCTTCGCAGCGGGACATCGCTCCGGCCGGTGATAGGCTGAGCCCACTGTCATGTAAGAAGCCGGCTTCGCAGCGGGACATCGCTCCGGCCGGTGATAGGCTGAGCCCACTGTCATGTAAGAAGCCGGCTTCGCAGCGGGACATCGCTCCGGCCGGTGATAGGCTGAGCCCACTGTCATGTAAGAAGCCGGCTTCGCAGCGGGACATCGCTCCGGCCGGTGATTGGCTGAGCCCACTGTCATGTAAGAAGCCGGCTTCGCAGCGGGACATTGCTCCGGACGGTGATAGGCTGAGCCCACTGTCATGTAAGAAGCCGGCTTCGCAGCGGGACATCGCTCCGGCCGGTGATAGGCTGAGCCCACTGTCATGTAAGAAGCCGGCTTCGCAGCGGGACATCGCTCCGGCCGGTGATTGGCTGAGCCCACTGTCATGTAAGAAGCCGGCTTCGCAGCGGGACATCGCTCCGGCCGGTGATTGGCTGAGCCCACTGTCATGTAAGAAGCCGGCTTCGCAGCGGGACATCGCTCCGGACGGTGATTGGCTGAGCCCACTGTCATGTAAGAAGCCGGCTTCGCAGCGGGACATCGCTCCGGCCGGTGATTGGCTGAGCCCACTGTCATGTAAGAAGCCGGCTTCGCAGCGGGACATCGCTCCGGACGGTGATTGGCTGAGCCCACTGTCATGTAAGAAGCCGGCTTCGCAGTGGGACATCGCTCCGGCCGGTGATAGGCTGAGCCCACTGTGATGTAAGAAGCCGGCTTCGCAGCGGGACATCGCTCCGGACGGTGATTGGCTGAGCCCACTGTCATGTAAGAAGCCGGCTTCGCAGCGGGACATCGCTCCGGCCGGTGATAGGCTGAGCCCACTGTCATGTAAGAAGCCGGCTTCGCAGCGGGACATCGCTCCGGCCGGTGATAGGCTGAGCCCACTGTCATGTAAGAAGCCGGCTTCGCAGCGGGACATCGCTCCGGACGGTGATAGGCTGAGCCCACTGTCATGTAAGAAGCCGGCTTCGCAGCGGGACATCGCTCCGGCCGGTGATAGGCTGAGCCCACTGTCATGTAAGAAGCCGGCTTCGCAGCGGGACATCGCTCCGGCCGGTGATTGGCTGAGCCCACTGTCATGTAAGAAGCCGGCTTCGCAGCGGGACATCGCTCCGGACGGTGATTGGCTGAGCCCACTGTCATGTAAGAAGCCGGCTTCGCAGCGGGACATCGCTCCGGCCGGTGATAGGCTGAGCCCACTGTCATGTAAGAAGCCGGCTTCGCAGCGGGACATCGCTCCGGCCGGTGATTGGCTGAGCCCACTGTCATGTAAGAAGCCGGCTTCGCAGCGGGACATCGCTCCGGACGGTGATTGGCTGAGCCCACTGTCATGTAAGAAGCCGGCTTCGCAGCGGGACATCGCTCCGGCCGGTGATTGGCTGAGCCCACTGTCATGTAAGAAGCCGGCTTCGCAGCGGGACATCGCTCCGGACGGTGATTGGCTGAGCCCACTGTCATGTAAGAAGCCGGCTTCGCAGTGGGACATCGCTCCGGCCGGTGATAGGCTGAGCCCACTGTGATGTAAGAAGCCAGCTTCGCAGCGGGACATCGCTCCGGACGGTGATTGGCTGACAGCTCTCAGACGTTCCCGTCCCCAGCGTGCGGCCGGACGTAGGTAAGTTAAAGTTTATTTTCTTTATCTTTTGCAGCCCGGGCATAGGGATACAGCGTACAGCAGTGGTCTCCAACCTGCGGGCCTCCAGCTGTTGCAATACTACAACTCCCAGCATGCCCGGACAGCCGTTGGCTTTCCGGGCATGCTGCGAGTTGTAGTTTTGCAACATCTGGAGGTCCGCAGGTTGGAGAAGACTGGCGTACAGTATAGAATTCCAGCACCGGAGGGCAGTGCTTGCGGGTGACATATGTGAGTAGTACCCCGCTGGGCTGATAATTAATTGGGGGGGAAGCAGAACAGCGCTGGCGGGTCACATGATTTGGGGGGGGGGGGTGAAAGAAATACTGTTATATACCGCGGAACTGCCATACGTTACAAAAATACCGTGATACACATATTTGGTCATCCCGCCCGGCTCTATTTCAGTACAAAATACAAGGAGAGGGGCGGGTGTATGGGCGGGTGACAAGGAGGGGTGCGGGTGTATGGGCGGGGTGACAAGGAGGGGTGCGGGTGTATGGGCGGGTGACAAGGAGGGGGGCGGGTGTATGGGCGGGTGACAAGGAGGGGGGGGCGGGTGTATGGGCGGGTGACAAGGAGGGGTGCGGGTGTATGGGCGGGTGACAAGGAGGGGGGGCGGGTGTATGGGCGGGTGACAAGGAGGGGGGGCGGGTGTATGGGCGGGTGACAAGGAGGGGTGCGGGTGTATGGGCGGGTGACAAGGAGGGGGGCGGGTGTATGGGCGGGTGACAAGGAGGGGGGGCGGGTGTATGGGCGGGTGACAAGGAGGGGTGCGGGTGTATGGGCGGGTGACAAGGAGGGGGGGCGGGTGTATGGGCGGGTGACAAGGAGGGGGGCGGGTGTATGGGCGGGTGACAAGGAGGGGGGGCGGGTGTATGGGCGGGTGACAAGGAGGGGTGCGGGTGTATGGGCGGGTGACAAGGAGGGGTGCGGGTGTATGGGCGGGTGACAAGGAGGGGTGCGGGTGTATGGGCGGGTGACAAGGAGGGGGGCGGGTGTATGGGCGGGTGACAAGGAGGGGGGGCGGGTGTATGGGCGGGTGACAAGGAGGGGTGCGGGTGTATGGGCGGGTGACAAGGAGGGGGGCGGGTGTATGGGCGGGTGACAAGGAGGGGGGGCGGGTGTATGGGCGGGTGACAAGGAGGGGTGCGGGTGTATGGGCGGGTGACAAGGAGGGGGGCGGGTGTATGGGCGGGTGACAAGGAGGGGGGGCGGGTGTATGGGCGGGTGACAAGGAGGGGTGCGGGTGTATGGGCGGGTGACAAGGAGGGGGGGCGGGTGTATGGGCGGGTGACAAGGAGGGGGGGCGGGTGTATGGGCGGGTGACAAGGAGGGGGGCGGGTGTATGGGCGGGTGACAAGGAGGGGGGGCGGGTGTATGGGCGGGTGACAAGGAGGGGGGGCGGGTGTATGGGCGGGTGACAAGGAGGGGTGCGGGTGTATGGGCGGGTGACAAGGAGGGGGGGCGGGTGTATGGGCGGGTGACAAGGAGGGGTGCGGGTGTATGGGCGGGTGACAAGGAGGGGGGCGGGTGTATGGGCGGGTGACAAGGAGGGGGGCGGGTGTATGGGCGGGTGACAAGGAGGGGTGCGGGTGTATGGGCGGGTGACAAGGAGGGGGGGCGGGTGTATGGGCGGGTGACAAGGAGGGGGGCGGGTGTATGGGCGGGTGACAAGGAGGGGGGGCGGGTGTATGGGCGGGTGACAAGGAGGGGTGCGGGTGTATGGGCGGGTGACAAGGAGGGGGGCGGGTGTATGGGCGGGTGACAAGGAGGGGGGGCGGGTGTATGGGCGGGTGACAAGGAGGGGTGCGGGTGTATGGGCGGGTGACAAGGAGGGGTGCGGGTGTATGGGCGGGTGACAAGGAGGGGGGGCGGGTGTATGGGCGGGTGACAAGGAGGGGTGCGGGTGTATGGGCGGGTGACAAGGAGGGGGGCGGGTGTATGGGCGGGTGACAAGGAGGAGGGGCGGGTGTATGGGCGGGTGACAAGGAGGGGTGCGGGTGTATGGGCGGGTGACAAGGAGGGGTGCGGGTGTATGGGCGGGTGACAAGGAGGGGTGCGGGTGTATGGGCGGGTGACAAGGAGGGGTGCGGGTGTATGGGCGGGTGACAAGGAGGGGTGCGGGTGTATGGGCGGGTGACAAGGAGGGGTGCGGGTGTATGGGCGGGTGACAAGGAGGGGGGCGGGTGTATGGGCGGGTGACAAGGAGGGGGGCGGGTGTATGGGCGGGTGACAAGGAGGGGGGCGGGTGTATGGGCGGGTGACAAGGAGGGGTGCGGGTGTATGGGCGGGGTGACAAGGAGGGGTGCGGGTGTATGGGCGGGTGACAAGGAGGGGGGCGGGTGTATGGGCGGGTGACAAGGAGGGGTGCGGGTGTATGGGCGGGTGACAAGGAGGGGTGCGGGTGTATGGGCGGGTGACAAGGAGGGGTGCGGGTGTATGGGCGGGTGACAAGGAGGGGTGCGGGTGTATGGGCGGGTGACAAGGAGGGGTGCGGGTGTATGGGCGGGTGACAAGGAGGGGTGCGGGTGTATGGGCGGGTGACAAGGAGGGGTGCGGGTGTATGGGCGGGTGACAAGGAGGGGGGCGGGTGTATGGGCGGGTGACAAGGAGGGGGGCGGGTGTATGGGCGGGTGACAAGGAGGGGTGCGGGTGTATGGGCGGGTGACAAGGAGGGGTGCGGGTGTATGGGCGGGTGACAAGGAGGGGTGCGGGTGTATGGGCGGGTGACAAGGAGGGGGGCGGGTGTATGGGCGGGTGACAAGGAGGGGGGCGGGTGTATGGGCGGGTGACAAGGAGGGGTGCGGGTGTATGGGCGGGTGACAAGGAGGGGGGCGGGTGTATGGGCGGGTGACAAGGAGGGGGGCGGGTGTATGGGCGGGTGACAAGGAGGGGGGCGGGTGTATGGGCGGGTGACAAGGAGGGGGGCGGGTGACAAGGAGGGGTGCGGGTGTTTGGGCGGGTGACAAGGAGGGGTGCGGGTGTATGGGCGGGTGACAAGGAGGGGTGCGGGTGTATGGGCGGGTGACAAGGAGGGGTGCGGGTGTATGGGCGGGTGACAAGGAGGGGGGCGGGTGTATGGGCGGGTGACAAGGAGGGGTGCGGGTGTATGGGCGGGTGACAAGGAGGGGTGCGGGTGTATGGGCGGGTGACAAGGAGGGGTGCGGGTGTATGGGCGGGTGACAAGGAGGGGGGCGGGTGTATGGGCGGGTGACAAGGAGGGGGGCGGGTGTATGGGCGGGTGACAAGGAGGGGGGCGGGTGTATGGGCGGGTGACAAGGAGGGGGGCGGGTGTATGGGCGGGTGACAAGGAGGGGGGCGGGTGTATGGGCGGGTGACACGGAGGGGGGCGGGTGTATGGGCGGGTGACAAGGAGGGGTGCGGGTGTATGGGCGGGTGACAAGGAGGGGTGCGGGTGTATGGGCGGGTGACAAGGAGGGGTGCGAGTGTATGGGCGGGTGACAAGGAGGGGGCGGGTGTAAGGGCGGGTGACAAGGAGGGGGGCGGGTGTAAGGGCGGGTGACAAGGAGGGGTGCGGGTGTATGGGCGGGTGACAAGGAGGGGGGCGGGTGTATGGGCGGGTGACAAGGAGGGGGGCGGGTGTATGGGCGGGTGACAAGGAGGGGGGCGGATGTATGGGCGGGTAACAAGGAGGGGGGCGGGTGACAAGGAGGGGTGCGGGTGTATGGGCGGGTGACAAGGAGGGGTGCGGGTGTATGGGCGGGTGACAAGGAGGGGGGCGGGTGTATGGGCGGGTGACAAGGAGGGGGGCGGGTGTATGGGCGGGTGACAAGGAGGGGGGCGGGTGTATGGGCGGGTGACAAGGAGGGGGGCGGGTGTATGGGCGGGTGACAAGGAGGGGGGCGGGTGTATGGGCGGGTGACAAGGAGGGGGGCGGGTGTATGGGCGGGTGACAAGGAGGGGTGCGGGTGTATGGGCGGGTGACAAGGAGGGGTGCGAGTGTATGGGCGGGTGACAAGGAGGGGGCGGGTGTAAGGGCGGGTGACAAGGAGGGGGGCGGGTGTAAGGGCGGGTGACAAGGAGGGGTGCGGGTGTATGGGCGGGTGACAAGGAGGGGGGCGGGTGTATGGGCGGGTGACAAGGAGGGGGGCGGGTGTATGGGCGGGTGACAAGGAGGGGGGCGGGTGACAAGGAGGGGTGTGGGTGTATGGGCGGGTGACAAGGAGGGGTGCGGGTGTATGGGCGGGTGACAAGGAGGGGGGCGGGTGTATGGGCGGGTGACAAGGAGGGGGGCGGGTGTATGGGCGGGTGACAAGGAGGGGGGCGGGTGTATGGGCGGGTGACAAGGAGGGGGGCGGGTGTATGGGCGGGTGACAAGGAGGGGGGCGGGTGTATGGGCGGGTGACAAGGAGGGGGGCGGGTGTATGGGCGGGTGACAAGGAGGGGGGCGGGTGTATGGGCGGGTGACAAGGAGGGGGGGCGGGTGTATGGGCGGGTGACAAGGAGGGGTGTATCAAGGGGAAAGGAAGGAGTATGGAGGGGTGCAGAGGCGTAGCTTGTAGCGTCTCGGCCCCTATATGCCAATTATAATACTGGTCTCTTATGGGGAAAATGTGCTCTCAGGCCCTCTTAGCCACCAGGGCTCTGATGCAACTACCTCTATAGCTATACCCCTGGGGGAATGACAGGGAGGGTAGATAAAGGGAAGGAAGGAATAGTACTGATGGATAAGGGGGAGGGGCACGGGTACTGATGGGTAAAGGGGGTGGGCGATTACTGTTTTGTTTTTTTACAGGAATAATGGCTTTAAAAAAAAAGACCACCAGGGGTTCCCAAACCATCCAGCACATAATCCTATACGGCTGTATCATCTTTGTCCCATGCTGTGCTTTAGCTGGGATAAAGTCTAGAAAGTGAGGGCGGGCTAGCCTTCTTCTGTGCTCACTCCAGTCCTATCAGACTGAAGCATGAAAACAAAGGAGGGGTTACAGAGCAGCCTGCAGTGATTGGATGAGGAGAGGAAGGGGTTACAGAGCAGCCTGCAGTGATTGGATGAGAAGAGGAAGGGGTTACAGAGCAGCCTGCAGTGATTGGATGAGGAGAGGAAGGGGTTACAGAGCAGCCTGCAGTGATTGGATGAGGAGAGGAAGGGGTTACAGAGCAGCCTGCAGTGATTGGATGAGGAGAGGAAGGGGTTACAGAACAGCTTGCAGTGATTGGATGAGGAGAGGAAGGGGTTACAGAGCAGCTTGCAGTGATTGGATGAGAAGAGGAAGGGGTTACAGAGCAGCCTGCAGTGATTGGATGAGAAGAGGAAGGGGTTACAGAGCAGCCTGCAGTGATTGAATGAGAAGAGGAAGGGGTTACAGAGCAGCCTGCAGTGATTGGATGAGAAGAGGAAGGGGTTACAGAGCAGCCTGCAGTGATTGGATGAAGAGAGGAAGGGGTTACAGAGCAGCCTGCAGTGATTGGATGAGGAGAGGAAGGGGTTACAGAGCAGCCTGCAGTGATTGGATGAGGAGAGGAAGGGGTTACAGAGCAGCCTGCAGTGATTGGATGAGAAGAGGAAGGGGTTACAGAGCAGCCTGCAGTGATTGGATGAGGAGAGGAAGGGGTTACAGAGCAGCCTGCAGTGATTGGATGAAGAGAGGAAGGGGTTACAGAGCAGCCTGCAGTGATTGGATGAGGAGAGGAAGGGGTTACAGAGCAGCCTGCAGTGATTGGATGAGGAGACCAGAGAGGAAGGGGTTACAGAGCAGCCTGCAGTGATTGGATGAGGAGAGGAAGGGGTTACAGAGCAGCCTGCAGTGATTGGATGAGGAGACCAGAGAGGAAGGGGTTACAGAGCAGCCTGCAGTGATTGGATGAGGAGAGGAAGGGGTTACAGAGCAGCCTGCAGTGATTGGATGAGGAGACCAGAGAGGAAGGGGTTACAGAGCAGCCTGCAGTGATTGGATTAGGAGAGGAAGGGGTTACAGAGCAGCCTGCAGTGATTGGATGAGGAGACCAGAGAGGAAGGGGTTACAGAGCAGCCTGCAGTGATTGGATGAGGAGACCAGAGAGGAAGGGGTTACAGAGCAGCCTGCAGTGATTGGATGAGGAGAGGAAGGGGTTACAGAGCAGCCTGCAGTGATTAGAAGAGACTCAGCAGGGAGGAGTCATGTAGAGTGAGGACACGCCCCCGCTGGAACACAGAATGAAAACCAAATGAGTAACAGATAGAATGTATTTGTGAGAGAATTATAGATGCAGAATCTGACAGACAATAAATATTATAACTTTGTGGGATATGACAGGTACGTTATAAACCGGGATCAATCCTCGAAATGTTTATGTATAAAGCCTGATGGGCTGTGTTTGTGTGAGGGGCGGAAGTAATTATCGCTCCCTGCACTTCCAGGTGGGGCTCATTGGGAACAGGTGGGGGGGGGGCGCCACCTGCACAGCTACAATTGTCTATGCCCTTGGGACAGGTTGTGGCAGCTGCCCAGTCCTCGTTATGCGGTCCTGTCAGCTGGTCTGCAATAATTAATCTAAAGTATAGTGTAATGCTCTGCAGAGGGTTGTTTCAATATAACGTTTGCTGTATACAGTGTGGTGCAATGCTCTGCAAAGAGTCGTTTCAATATAACTTTTGCTGTGTGCTGCGGTGCTCTGCGGGGTATACGGTGCCCTTGCAGTATACGGTACAGTGTAATGCTCTGCAAAGGGTCTCGTTACAATATAACATGTACTGTATAACGCTATAGTGCAGTGCTCTGCAGATGGTTTCGTTACAATATAGTATACATGATATATGGTTATGGTGCAATAATCTGCAGATGGTCTCATTACAATATAGTATACATGATATACAGCTATGGTGTAATACTCTGCAGATGGTCTCGTTACAATATAGTATACATGATAAACAGTTATGGTGCAATGCTCTGCAGATGGTCTCATTACAATATAGTATACATGATATACAGCTATGGTGTAATACTCTGCAGATGGTCTCCTTACAATATAGTATACATGATATACAGTTATGGTGCAATGCTCTGCAGATGGTCTCGTTACAATATAGTATACATGATATACAGTTATGGTATGCTCTGCAGATGGTCTCATTACAATATAGTATACATGATATACAGCTATGGTGCAATGCTCTGCAGATGGTCTCGTTACAATATAGTATACATGATATACAGCTATGGTGATATGCTCTGCAGATGGTTTCGTTACAATATAGTATACATGATATACAGCTATGGTATGCTCTGCAGATGGTCTCATTACAATATAGTATACATGATATACAGCTATGGTGTAATACTCTGCAGATGGTCTCGTTACAATATAGTATACATGATATACAGTTATGGTGCAATGCTCTGCAGATGGTCTCGTTACAATATAGTATACATGATATACAGTTGTGGTGTAATACTCTGCAGATGGTTTTGTTACAATATAGTATACATGATATACAGCTATGGTGATATGCTCTGCAGATGGTTTCGTTACAATATAGTATACATGATATACAGCTATGGTGCAATGCTCTGCAGATGGTCTCGTTACAATATAGTATACATGATATACAGCTTTGGTGCTATGCTCTGCAGATGGTCTTGTTACAATATAATATATACTATATACAGTATAGTACTATACTCTGCAGATGGTCTCATTATAAACAAACTTTATACAGTTAGTGCAATGCTCTGCGGATGGGATGGTTTAAATATAACATAATATATAGGGCATAGTGCAATGCTCTGCAGAGGGTCGTTACAGTTAGCATGTGCAGTATGGTGCAATGCTCTGCGAAGGGTCTCGTTGCAAGACGGTGGCATATACTGTTTGGTGTGGTGCAATACTCTGCAGAGGATCACGTTGCAGGGTAGCATATGCTGTGTGTGGTGATGCAGTGCTCTGCAGAGTGTCTTGTTTCAATATAGTATACAGTAGGGTGCAATGCTCTGTAGAGATATAACATAGGCTACATCTAATTAAATCATAGTATACACAGTGTAATACTCGTTATTTGCACGATCATGGTGTCCATACGGTTCATACGCTTGGGTTATAATGGGCGTACACGTATTACTGGTACAAGGAGCACACGAGTAGAGCATCTGATATAGTTATAATGGGCGTACACGTATTACTGGTACAAGGGGCACACGAGTAGAGCATCTGATATAGTTATAATGGGCGTACACACATTACTGGTACAAGGGGCACACGAGTAGAGCATCTGATATAGTTATAATGGGCGTACACGTATTACTGGTACAAGGGGCACACGAGTAGAGCATCTGATATAGTTATAATGGGCGTACACGCATTACTGGTACAAGGGGCACACGAGTAGAGCATCTGATATAGTTATAATGGGCGTACACGCATTACTGGTACAAGGGGCACACGAGTAGAGCATCTGATATAGTTATAATGGGCGTACACGTATTACTGGTACAAGGGGCACACGAGTAGAGCATCTGATATAGTTATAATGGGCGTACACGTATTACTGGCACAAGGTGCACACGAGTAGAGCATCTGATATAGTTATAATGGGCGTACACGTATTACTGGTACAAGGGGCACACGAGTAGAGCATCTGATATAGTTATAATGGGCGTACACGTATTACTGGTACAAGGGGCACACGAGTAGAGCATCTGATATAGTTATAATGGGCGTACACGCATTACTGGTACAAGGTGCACACGAGTAGAGCATCTGATATAGTTATAATGGGCGTACACGTATTACTGGTACAAGGGGCACACGAGTAGAGCATCTGATATAGTTATAATGGGCGTACACGCATTACTGGTACAAGGTGCACACGAGTAGAGCATCTGATATAGTTATAATGGGCGTACACGCATTACTGGTACAAGGGGCACACGAGTAGAGCATCTGATATAGTTATAATGGGCGTACACGCATTACTGGTACAAGGTGCACACGAGTAGAGCATCTGATATAGTTATAATGGGCGTACACGCATTACTGGTACAAGGTGCACACGAGTAGAGCATCTGATATAGTTATAATGGGCGTACACGTATTACTGGTACAAGGTGCACACGAGTAGAGCATCTGATATAGTTATAATGGGCGTACACACATTACTGGTACAAGGTGCACACGAGTAGAGCATCTGATATAGTTATAATGGGCGTACACGCATTACTGGTACAAGGTGCACACGAGTAGAGCATCTGATATAGTTATAATGGGCGTACACGCATTACTGGTACAAGGTGCACACGAGTAGAGCATCTGATATAGTTATAATGGGCGTACACGCATTACTGGTACAAGGGGCACACGAGTAGAGCATCTGATATAGTTATAATGGGCGTACACGTATTACTGGTACAAGGGGCACACGAGTAGAGCATCTGATATAGTTATAATGGGCGTACACGTATTACTGGTACAAGGTGCACACGAATAGAGCGTCTGATATAGTTATAATGGGCGTACACGCATTACTGGTACAAGGTGCACACGAGTAGAGCATCTGATATAGTTATAATGGGCGTACACGCATTACTGGCACAAGGGGCACACGAGTAGAGCATCTGATATAGTTATAATGGGCGTACACGCATTACTGGTACAAGGTGCACACGAGTAGAGCATCTGATATAGTTATAATGGGCGTACACGTATTACTGGTACAAGGTGCACACGAGTAGAGCATCTGATATAGTTATAATGGGCGTACACGCATTACTGGTACAAGGGGCACACGAGTAGAGCATCTGATATAGTTATAATGGGCGTACACGTATTACTGGTACAAGGTGCACACGAGTAGAGCGTCTGATATAGTTATAATGGGCGTACACGCATTACTGGTACAAGGTGCACACGAGTAGAGCGTCTGATATAGTTATAATGGGCGTACACGCATTACTGGTACAAGGTGCACACGAGTAGAGCGTCTGATATAGTTATAATGGGCGTACACGCATTACTGGTACAAGGTGCACACGAGTAGAGCATCTGATATAGTTATAATGGGCGTACACGCATTACTGGTACAAGGGGCACACGAGTGGAGCATCTGATATAGTTATAATGGGCGTACACGCATTACTGGTACAAGGGGCACACGAGTAGAGCATCTGATATAGTTATAATGGGCGTACACGCATTACTGGTACAAGGTGCACACGAGTAGAGCGTCTGATATAGTTATAATGGGCGTACACGTATTACTGGTACAAGGTGCACACGAGTAGAGCGTCTGATATAGTTATAATGGGCGTACACGCATTACTGGTACAAGGTGCACACGAGTAGAGCATCTGATATAGTTATAATGGGCGTACACGCATTACTGGTACAAGGTGCACACGAATAGAGCGTCTGATATAGTTATAATGGGCGTACACACATTACTGGTACAAGGGGCACACGAGTAGAGCGTCTGATATAGTTATAATGGGCGTACACGCATTACTGGTACAAGGGGCACAAGAGTAGAGCATCTGATATAGTTATAATGGGCGTACACGCATTACTGGTACAAGGGGCTGACGAGTAGAGCATCTGATATAGTTATAATGGGCGTACACGTATTACTGGTACAAGGTGCACACGAGTAGAGCATCTGATATAGTTATAATGGGCGTACACGCATTACTGGTACAAGGGGCAGACGAGTAGAGCGTCTGATATAGTTATAATGGGCGTACACGTATTACTGGTACAAGGGGCAGACGAGTAGAGCGTCTGATATAGTTATAATGGGCGTACACGTATTACTGGTACAAGGGGCACACGAGTAGAGCATCTGATATAGTTATAATGGGCGTACACGCATTACTGGTACAAGGGGCACACGAGTAGAGCATCTGATATAGTTATAATGGGCGTACACGTATTACTGGTACAAGGTGCACACGAGTAGAGCATCTGATATAGTTATAATGGGCGTACACGCATTACTGGTACAAGGGGCACACGAGTAGAGCGTCTGATATAGTTATAATGGGCGTACACGCATTACTGGTACAAGGTGCACACGAGTAGAGCGTCTGATATAGTTATAATGGGCGTACACGCATTACTGGCACAAGGCGCACACGAGTAGAGCGTCTGATATAGTTATAATGGGCATACACGTATTACTGGTACAAGGGGCACACGAGTAGAGCATCTGATATAGTTATAATGGGCGTACACGCATTACTGGTACAAGGTGCACACGAGTAGAGCATCTGATATAGTTATAATGGGCGTACACGCATTACTGGCACAAGGGGCACACGAGTAGAGCATCTGATATAGTTATAATGGGCGTACACGTATTACTGGTACAAGGTGCACACGAGTAGAGCATCTGATATAGTTATAATGGGCGTACACGTATTACTGGTACAAGGTGCACACGAGTAGAGCATCTGATATAGTTATTATGGGCGTACACGTATTACTGGTACAAGGTGCACACGAGTAGAGCATCTGATATAGTTATAATGGGCGTACACGTATTACTGGTACAAGGGGCACACGAGTAGAGCATCTGATATAGTTATTATGGGCGTACACGTATTACTGGTACAAGGGGCACACGAGTAGAGCATCTGATATAGTTATAATGGGCGTACACGCATTACTGGTACAAGGGGCTCACGAGTAGAGCATCTGATATAGTTATAATGGGCGTACACGCATTACTGGTACAAGGGGCTCACGAGTAGAGCATCTGATATAGTTATAATGGGCGTACACGCATTACTGGTACAAGGGGCACACGAGTAGAGCATCTGATATAGTTATAATGGGCGTACACGTATTACTGGTACAAGGGGCACACGAGTAGAGCATCTGATATAGTTATAATGGGCGTACACGCATTACTGGTACAAGGTGCACACGAGTAGAGCATCTGATATAGTTATAATGGGCGTACACGCATTACTGGTACAAGGTGCACACGAGTAGAGCATCTGATATAGTTATAATGGGCGTACACGTATTACTGGTACAAGGGGCACACGAGTAGAGCATCTGATATAGTTATAATGGGCGTACACGCATTACTGGTACAAGGTGCACACGAGTAGAGCATCTGATATAGTTATAATGGGCGTACACGCATTACTGGTACAAGGGGCAGACGAGTAGAGCATCTGATATAGTTATAATGGGCGTACACGTATTACTGGTACAAGGGGCAGACGAGTAGAGCATCTGATATAGTTATAATGGGCGTACACGCATTACTGGTACAAGGTGCACACGAGTAGAGCATCTGATATAGTTATAATGGGCGTACACGCATTACTGGTACAAGGTGCACACGAGTAGAGCATCTTATATAGTTATAATGGGCGTACACGTATTACTGGTACAAGGGGCAGACGAGTAGAGCATCTGATATAGTTATAATGGGCGTACACGTATTACTGGTACAAGGTGCACACGAGTAGAGCATCTGATATAGTTATAATGGGCGTACACGCATTACTGGTACAAGGGGCTCACGAGTAGAGCATCTGATATAGTTATAATGGGTGTACACGCATTACTGGTACAAGGTGCACACGAGTAGAGCATCTGATATAGTTATAATGGGCGTACACGCATTACTGGTACAAGGTGCACACGAGTAGAGCATCTGATATAGTTATAATGGGCGTACACGCATTACTGGTACAAGGTGCACACGAGTAGAGCATCTGATATAGTTATAATGGGCGTACACGCATTACTGGTACAAGGTGCACACGAGTAGAGCATCTGATATAGTTATAATGGGCGTACACGCATTACTGGTACAAGGGGCAGACGAGTAGAGCATCTGATATAGTTATAATGGGCGTACACGTATTACTGGCACAAGGGGCACACGAGTAGAGCATCTGATATAGTTATAATGGGCGTACACACATTACTGGTACAAGGGGCAGACGAGTAGAGCATCTGATATAGTTATAATGGGCGTACACGCATTACTGGTACAAGGCGCACACGAGTAGAGCATCTGATATAGTTATAATGGGCGTACACGCATTACTGGTACAAGGTGCACACGAGTAGAGCATCTAATATAGTTATAATGGGCGTACACGTATTACTGGTACAAGGGGCAGACGAGTGGAGCATCTGATATAGTTATAATGGGCGTACACGTATTACTGGTACAAGGGGCAGACGAGTGGAGCATCTGATATAGTTATAATGGGCGTACACGCATTACTGGTACAAGGTGCACACGAGTAGAGCATCTAATATAGTTATAATGGGCGTACACGTATTACTGGTACAAGGGGCACACGAGTAGAGCATCTGATATAGTTATAATGGGCGTACACGCATTACTGGTACAAGGGGCACACGAGTAGAGCATCTGATATAGTTATAATGGGCGTACACGCATTACTGGTACAAGGGGCTCACGAGTAGAGCATCTGATATAGTTATAATGGGCGTACACGCATTACTGGCACAAGGCGCACACGAGTAGAGCATCTGATATAGTTATAATGGGCGTACACGCATTACTGGTACAAGGGGCACACGAGTAGAGCATCTGATATAGTTATAATGGGCGTACACGTATTACTGGCACAAGGCGCACACGAGTAGAGCATCTGATATAGTTATAATGGGCGTACACGCATTACTGGTACAAGGGGCACACGAGTAGAGCATCTGATATAGTTATAATGGGCGTACACGCATTACTGGTACAAGGTGCACACGAGTAGAGCATCTGATATAGTTATAATGGGCGTACACACATTACTGGTACAAGGTGCACACGAGTAGAGCATCTGATATAGTTATAATGGGCGTACACGCATTACTGGTACAAGGTGCACACGAGTAGAGCATCTGATATAGTTATAATGGGCGTACACGTATTACTGGTACAAGGTGCACACGAATAGAGCGTCTGATATAGTTATAATGGGCGTACACGCATTACTGGTACAAGGTGCACACGAGTAGAGCATCTGATATAGTTATAATGGGCGTACACGCATTACTGGCACAAGGGGCACACGAGTAGAGCATCTGATATAGTTATAATGGGCGTACACGCATTACTGGTACAAGGTGCACACGAGTAGAGCATCTGATATAGTTATAATGGGCGTACACGCATTACTGGTACAAGGTGCACACGAGTAGAGCATCTGATATAGTTATAATGGGCGTACACGTATTACTGGTACAAGGTGCACACGAGTAGAGCATCTGATATAGTTATAATGGGCGTACACGCATTACTGGTACAAGGGGCACACGAGTAGAGCATCTGATATAGTTATAATGGGCGTACACGTATTACTGGTACAAGGTGCACACGAGTAGAGCGTCTGATATAGTTATAATGGGCGTACACGCATTACTGGTACAAGGTGCACACGAGTAGAGCATCTGATATAGTTATAATGGGCGTACACGCATTACTGGTACAAGGGGCACACGAGTAGAGCATCTGATATAGTTATAATGGGCGTACATGCATTACTGGTACAAGGTGCACACGAGTAGAGCATCTGATATAGTTATAATGGGCGTACACGCATTACTGGTACAAGGGGCACACGAGTAGAGCATCTGATATAGTTATAATAGGCGTACACGTATTACTGGTACAAGGGGCACACGAGTAGAGCATCTGATATAGTTATAATGGGCGTACACGTATTACTGGTACAAGGTGCACACGAGTAGAGCATCTGATATAGTTATAATGGGCGTACACGCATTACTGGTACAAGGTGCACACGAGTAGAGCGTCTGATATAGTTATAATGGGCGTACACGCATTACTGGTACAAGGTGCACACGAGTAGAGCGTCTGATATAGTTATAATGGGCGTACACACATTACTGGTACAAGGGGCACACGAGTAGAGCATCTGATATAGTTATAATGGGCGTACACGCATTACTGGTACAAGGGGCACACGAGTGGAGCATCTGATATAGTTATAATGGGCGTACACGCATTACTGGTACAAGGGGCACACGAGTAGAGCATCTGATATAGTTATAATGGGCGTACACGCATTACTGGTACAAGGTGCACACGAGTAGAGCGTCTGATATAGTTATAATGGGCGTACACGTATTACTGGTACAAGGTGCACACGAGTAGAGCGTCTGATATAGTTATAATGGGCGTACACGCATTACTGGTACAAGGTGCACACGAGTAGAGCATCTGATATAGTTATAATGGGCGTACACGCATTACTGGTACAAGGTGCACACGAATAGAGCGTCTGATATAGTTATAATGGGCGTACACGCATTACTGGTACAAGGTGCACACGAGTAGAGCATCTGATATAGTTATAATGGGCGTACACGTATTACTGGTACAAGGGGCTGACGAGTAGAGCATCTGATATAGTTATAATGGGCGTACACGTATTACTGGTACAAGGTGCACACGAGTAGAGCATCTGATATAGTTATAATGGGCGTACACGCATTACTGGTACAAGGGGCAGACGAGTAGAGCGTCTGATATAGTTATAATGGGCGTACACGTATTACTGGTACAAGGGGCAGACGAGTAGAGCGTCTGATATAGTTATAATGGGCGTACACGTATTACTGGTACAAGGGGCACACGAGTAGAGCATCTGATATAGTTATAATGGGCGTACACGCATTACTGGTACAAGGGGCACACGAGTAGAGCATCTGATATAGTTATAATGGGCGTACACGTATTACTGGTACAAGGTGCACACGAGTAGAGCATCTGATATAGTTATAATGGGCGTACACGCATTACTGGTACAAGGGGCACACGAGTAGAGCATCTGATATAGTTATAATGGGCGTACACGCATTACTGGTACAAGGTGCACACGAGTAGAGCGTCTGATATAGTTATAATGGGCGTACACGCATTACTGGCACAAGGCGCACACGAGTAGAGCGTCTGATATAGTTATAATGGGCATACACGTATTACTGGTACAAGGGGCACACGAGTAGAGCATCTGATATAGTTATAATGGGCGTACACGCATTACTGGTACAAGGTGCACACGAGTAGAGCATCTGATATAGTTATAATGGGCGTACACGCATTACTGGCACAAGGGGCACACGAGTAGAGCATCTGATATAGTTATAATGGGCGTACACGTATTACTGGTACAAGGTGCACACGAGTAGAGCATCTGATATAGTTATAATGGGCGTACACGTATTACTGGTACAAGGTGCACACGAGTAGAGCATCTGATATAGTTATTATGGGCGTACACGTATTACTGGTACAAGGTGCACACGAGTAGAGCATCTGATATAGTTATAATGGGCGTACACGTATTACTGGTACAAGGGGCACACGAGTAGAGCATCTGATATAGTTATTATGGGCGTACACGTATTACTGGTACAAGGGGCACACGAGTAGAGCATCTGATATAGTTATAATGGGCGTACACGCATTACTGGTACAAGGGGCTCACGAGTAGAGCATCTGATATAGTTATAATGGGCGTACACGCATTACTGGTACAAGGGGCTCACGAGTAGAGCATCTGATATAGTTATAATGGGCGTACACGCATTACTGGTACAAGGGGCACACGAGTAGAGCATCTGATATAGTTATAATGGGCGTACACGTATTACTGGTACAAGGGGCACACGAGTAGAGCATCTGATATAGTTATAATGGGCGTACACGCATTACTGGTACAAGGTGCACACGAGTACAGCATCTGATATAGTTATAATGGGCGTACACGCATTACTGGTACAAGGTGCACACGAGTAGAGCATCTGATATAGTTATAATGGGCGTACACGTATTACTGGTACAAGGGGCACACGAGTAGAGCATCTGATATAGTTATAATGGGCGTACACGCATTACTGGTACAAGGTGCACACGAGTAGAGCATCTGATATAGTTATAATGGGCGTACACGCATTACTGGTACAAGGGGCAGACGAGTAGAGCATCTGATATAGTTATAATGGGCGTACACGTATTACTGGTACAAGGGGCAGACGAGTAGAGCATCTGATATAGTTATAATGGGCGTACACGCATTACTGGTACAAGGTGCACACGAGTAGAGCATCTGATATAGTTATAATGGGCGTACACGCATTACTGGTACAAGGTGCACACGAGTAGAGCATCTGATATAGTTATAATGGGCGTACACGCATTACTGGTACAAGGTGCACACGAGTAGAGCATCTGATATAGTTATAATGGGCGTACACGCATTACTGGTACAAGGTGCACACGAGTAGAGCATCTGATATAGTTATAATGGGCGTACACGCATTACTGGTACAAGGGGCAGACGAGTAGAGCATCTGATATAGTTATAATGGGCGTACACGTATTACTGGCACAAGGGGCACACGAGTAGAGCATCTGATATAGTTATAATGGGCGTACACACATTACTGGTACAAGGGGCAGACGAGTAGAGCATCTGATATAGTTATAATGGGCGTACACGCATTACTGGTACAAGGTGCACACGAGTAGAGCATCTAATATAGTTATAATGGGCGTACACGTATTACTGGTACAAGGGGCACACGAGTAGAGCATCTGATATAGTTATAATGGGCGTACACGCATTACTGGTACAAGGGGCACACGAGTAGAGCATCTGATATAGTTATAATGGGCGTACACGCATTACTGGTACAAGGGGCTCACGAGTAGAGCATCTGATATAGTTATAATGGGCGTACACGCATTACTGGCACAAGGCGCACACGAGTAGAGCATCTGATATAGTTATAATGGGCGTACACGCATTACTGGTACAAGGGGCACACGAGTAGAGCATCTGATATAGTTATAATGGGCGTACACGTATTACTGGCACAAGGCGCACACGAGTAGAGCATCTGATATAGTTATAATGGGCGTACACGCATTACTGGTACAAGGGGCACACGAGTAGAGCATCTGATATAGTTATAATGGGCGTACACGTATTGCTGGTACAAGGGGAACACGAGTAGAGCATCTGATAATAATGGGCGTACACGTATTACTGGTACAAGGTGCACACGAGTAGAGCATCTGATATAGTTATAATGGGCGTACACGCATTACTGGTACAAGGGGCACACGAGTAGAGCATCTGATAAAGTTATAATGGGCGTACACGCATTACTGGTACAAGGGGCACACGAGTAGAGCGTCTTATATAGTTATAATGGGCGTACACGCATTACTGGTACAAGGGGCACACGAGTAGAGCATCTGATAAAGTTATAATGGGCGTACACGCATTACTGGTACAAGGGGCAGACGAGTAGAGCGTCTTATATAGTTATAATGGGCGTACACGTATTACTGGTACAAGGGGCACACGAGTAGAGCATCTGATATAGTTATAATGGGCGTACACACATTACTGGTACAAGGTGCACACGAGTAGAGCATCTGATATAGTTATTATGGGTGTACACGTATTACTGGTACAAGGGGCACACGAGTAGAGCATCTGATATAGTTATAATGGGCGTACACGTATTACTGGTACAAGGGGCAGACGCGTAGAGCATCTGATATAGTTATAATGGGCGTACACACATTACTGGTACAAGGTGCACACGAGTAGAGCATCTGATATAGTTATAATGGGCGTACACGCATTACTGGTACAAGGTGCACACGAGTAGAGCATCTGATATAGTTATAATGGGCGTACACGTATTACTGGTACAAGGTGCACACGAGTAGAGCATCTGATATAGTTATAATGGGCGTACACGCATTACTGGTACAAGGTGCACACGAGTAGAGCGTCTGATATAGTTATAATGGGCGTACACGTATTACTGGTACAAGGTGCACACGAGTAGAGCGTCTGATATAGTTATAATGGGCGTACACGCATTACTGGTACAAGGTGCACACGAGTAGAGCGTCTGATATAGTTATAATGGGCGTACACGCATTACTGGTACAAGGTGCACACGAGTAGAGCGTCTGATATAGTTATAATGGGCGTACACGCATTACTGGTACAAGGTGCACACGAGTAGAGCGTCTGATATAGTTATAATGGGCGTACACGCATTACTGGTACAAGGGGCACACGAGTAGAGCATCTGATATAGTTATAATGGGCGTACACGCATTACTGGTACAAGGGGCACACGAGTGGAGCATCTGATATAGTTATAATGGGCGTACACGCATTACTGGTACAAGGGGCACACGAGTAGAGCATCTGATATAGTTATAATGGGCGTACACGCATTACTGGTACAAGGTGCACACGAGTAGAGCGTCTGATATAGTTATAATGGGCGTACACGTATTACTGGTACAAGGTGCACACGAGTAGAGCGTCTGATATAGTTATAATGGGCGTACACGCATTACTGGTACAAGGTGCACACGAGTAGAGCATCTGATATAGTTATAATGGGCGTACACGCATTACTGGTACAAGGTGCACACGAATAGAGCGTCTGATATAGTTATAATGGGCGTACACACATTACTGGTACAAGGGGCACACGAGTAGAGCATCTGATATAGTTATAATGGGCGTACACGCATTACTGGTACAAGGGGCACAAGAGTAGAGCATCTGATATAGTTATAATGGGCGTACACGCATTACTGGTACAAGGGGCTGACGAGTAGAGCATCTGATATAGTTATAATGGGCGTACACGTATTACTGGTACAAGGGGCAGACGAGTAGAGCGTCTGATATAGTTATAATGGGCGTACACGTATTACTGGTACAAGGGGCACACGAGTAGAGCATCTGATATAGTTATAATGGGCGTACACGCATTACTGGTACAAGGGGCACACGAGTAGAGCATCTGATATAGTTATAATGGGCGTACACATATTACTGGTACAAGGTGCACACGAGTAGAGCATCTGATATAGTTATAATGGGCGTACACGCATTACTGGTACAAGGGGCACACGAGTAGAGCATCTGATATAGTTATAATGGGCGTACACGCATTACTGGTACAAGGTGCACACGAGTAGAGCGTCTGATATAGTTATAATGGGCGTACACGCATTACTGGCACAAGGCGCACACGAGTAGAGCATCTGATATAGTTATAATGGGCGTACACGTATTACTGGTACAAGGTGCACACGAGTAGAGCATCTGATATAGTTATAATGGGCGTACACGTATTACTGGTACAAGGGGCAGACGAGTAGAGCATCTGATATAGTTATAATGGGCGTACACGTATTACTGGTACAAGGGGCACACGAGTAGAGCATCTGATATAGTTATAATGGGCGTACACGCATTACTGGTACAAGGTGCACACGAGTAGAGCGTCTGATATAGTTATAATGGGCGTACATGCATTACTGGTACAAGGCGCACACGAGTAGAGCATCTGATATAGGTATAATGGGCGTACACGTATTACTGGTACAAGGCGCACACGAGTGGAGCATCTGATATAGTTATAATGGGCGTACACGTATTACTGGTACAAGGGGCACACGAGTAGAGCATCTGATATAGTTATAATGGGCGTACACGTATTACTGGTACAAGGCGCACACGAGTAGAGCATCTGATATAGTTATAATGGGCGTACACGCATTACTGGTACAAGGGGCACACGAGTAGAGCATCTGATATAGTTATAATGGGCGTACACGCATTACTGGTACAAGGTGCACACGAGTAGAGCATCTGATATAGTTATAATGGGCGTACACGCATTACTGGTACAAGGGGCACACGAGTAGAGCGTCTGATATAGTTATAATGGGCGTACACGCATTACTGGTACAAGGTGCACACGAGTAGAGCATCTGATATAGTTATAATGGGCGTACACGTATTACTGGTACAAGGTGCACACGAGTAGAGCGTCTGATATAGTTATAATGGGCGTACACGCATTACTGGTACAAGGTGCACACGAGTAGAGCATCTGATATAGTTATAATGGGCGTACACGTATTACTGGTACAAGGTGCACACGAGTAGAGCATCTGATATAGTTATAATGGGCGTACACGCATTACTGGTACAAGGTGCACACGAGTAGAGCGTCTGATATAGTTATAATGGGCGTACACGCATTACTGGTACAAGGTGCAGACGAGTAGAGCATCTGATATAGTTATAATGGGCGTACACGCATTACTGGTACAAGGTGCACACGAGTAGAGCGTCTGATATAGTTATAATGGGCGTACACGCATTACTGGTACAAGGTGCACACGAGTAGAGCATCTGATATAGTTATAATGGGCGTACACATATTACTGGTACAAGGTGCACACGAGTAGAGCATCTGATATAGTTATAATGGGCGTACACGTATTACTGGTACAAGGCGCACACGAGTAGAGCATCTGATATAGTTATAATAGGCGTACACGCATTACTGATACAAGGGGCACACGAGTAGAGCATCTGATATAGTTATAATGGGCGTACACACATTACTGGTACAAGGTGCACACGAGTAGAGCATCTGATATAGTTATAATGGGCGTACACGCATTACTGGTACAAGGTGCACACGAGTAGAGCATCTGATATAGTTATAATGGGCGTACACGTATTACTGGTACAAGGTGCACACGAGTAGAGCATCTGATATAGTTATAATGGGCGTACACGCATTACTGGTACAAGGTGCACACGAGTAGAGCATCTGATATAGTTATAATGGGCGTACACGTATTACTGGTACAAGGTGCACACGAGTAGAGCATCTGATATAGTTATAATGGGCGTACACGCATTACTGGTACAAGGTGCACACGAGTAGAGCATCTGATATAGTTATAATGGGCGTACACGCATTACAGGTACAAGGGGCACACGAGTAGAGCATCTGATATAGTTATAATGGGCGTACACGCATTACTGGTACAAGGTGCACACGAGTAGAGCATCTGATATAGTTATAATGGGCGTACACGTATTACTGGTACAAGGGGCACACGAGTAGAGCGTCTGATATAGTTATAATGGGCGTACACGCATTACTGGTACAAGGTGCACACGAGTAGAGCATCTGATATAGTTATAATGGGCGTACACGCATTACTGGTACAAGGTGCACACGAGTAGAGCATCTGATATAGTTATAATGGGCGTACACGCATTACTGGTACAAGGTGCACACGAGTAGAGCATCTGATATAGTTATAATGGGCGTACACGCATTACTGGTGCAAGGTGCACACGAGTAGAGCATCTGATATAGTTATAATGGGCGTACACGCATTACTGGTACAAGGGGCACACGAGTAGAGCATCTGATATAGTTATTATGGGCGTACACGCATTACTGGTACAAGGGGCACACGAGTAGAGCATCTGATATAGTTATAATGGGCGTACACGTATTACTGGTACAAGGTGCACACGAGTAGAGCATCTGATATAGTTATAATGGGCGTACACGCATTACTGGTACAAGGGGCTCACGAGTAGAGCGTCTGATATAGTTATAATGGGCGTACACGTATTACTGGTACAAGGCGCACACGAGTAGAGCATCTGATATAGTTATAATGGGCGTACACGTATTACTGGTACAAGGTGCACACGAGTGGAGCATCTGATATAGTTATAATGGGCGTACACGTATTACTGGTACAAGGGGCACACGAGTAGAGCATCTGATATAGTTATAATGGGCGTACACGTATTACTGGTACAAGGCGCACACGAGTAGAGCATCTGATATAGTTATAATGGGCGTACACGCATTACTGGTACAAGGGGCACACGAGTAGAGCATCTGATATAGTTATAATGGGCGTACACGCATTACTGGTACAAGGTGCACACGAGTAGAGCATCTGATATAGTTATAATGGGCGTACACGCATTACTGGTACAAGGGGCACACGAGTAGAGCGTCTGATATAGTTATAATGGGCGTACACGCATTACTGGTACAAGGTGCACACGAGTAGAGCATCTGATATAGTTATAATGGGCGTACACGTATTACTGGTACAAGGTGCACACGAGTAGAGCATCTGATATAGTTATAATGGGCGTACACGTATTACTGGTACAAGGGGCACACGAGTAGAGCATCTGATATAGTAATAATGGGCGTACACGTATTACTGGCACAAGGGGCACACGAGTAGAGCATCTGATATAGTTATAATGGGCGTACACGCATTACTGGTACAAGGGGCACACGAGTAGAGCATCTGATATAGTTATAATGGGCGTACACGCATTACTGGTACAAGGTGCACACGAGTAGAGCATCTGATATAGTTATAATGGGCGTACACGCATTACTGGTACAAGGGGCACACGAGTAGAGCGTCTGATATAGTTATAATGGGCGTACACGCATTACTGGTACAAGGTGCACACGAGTAGAGCATCTGATATAGTTATAATGGGCGTACACGCATTACTGGTACAAGGTGCACACGAGTAGAGCATCTGATATAGTTATAATGGGCGTACACGTATTACTGGTACAAGGTGCACACGAGTAGAGCATCTGATATAGTTATAATGGGCGTACACGTATTACTGGTACAAGGTGCACACGAGTAGAGCATCTGATATAGTTATAATGGGCGTACACGTATTACTGGTATAAGGGGCACACGAGTAGAGCATCTGATATAGTTATAATGGGCGTACACGCATTACTGGTACAAGGGGCACACGAGTAGAGCGTCTGATATAGTTATAATGGGCGTACACGCATTACTGGTACAAGGTGCACACGAGTAGAGCATCTGATATAGTTATAATGGGCGTACACGTATTACTGGTACAAGGTGCACACGAGTAGAGCATCTGATATAGTTATAATGGGCGTACACGCATTACTGGTACAAGGTGCACACGAGTAGAGCATCTGATATAGTTATAATGGGCGTACACGCATTACTGGTACAAGGGGCACACGAGTAGAGCATCTGATATAGTTATAATGGGCGTACACATATTACTGGTACAAGGGGCACACGAGTAGAGCATCTGATATAGTTATAATGGGCGTACACGCATTACTGGTACAAGGGGCAGACGAGTAGAGCATCTGATATAGTTATAATGGGCGTACACGCATTACTGGTACAAGGTGCAGACGAGTAGAGCATCTGATATAGTTATAATGGGCGTACACGCATTACTGGTACAAGGGGCACACGAGTAGAGCATCTGATATAGTTATAATGGGCGTACACGCATTACTGGTACAAGGGGCAGACGAGTAGAGCATCTGATATAGTTATAATGGGCGTACACGCATTACTGGTACAAGGTGCAGACGAGTAGAGCATCTGATATAGTTATAATGGGCGTACACGTATTACTGGTACAAGGGGCAGACGAGTAGAGCATCTGATATAGTTATAATGGGCGTACACGCATTACTGGTACAAGGTGCAGACGAGTAGAGCATCTGATATAGTTATAATGGGCGTACACATATTACTGGTACAAGGTGCAGACGAGTAGAGCATCTGATATAGTTATAATGGGCGTACACGCATTACTGATACAAGGGGCACACGAGTAGAGCATCTGATATAGTTATAATGGGCGTACACACATTACTGGTACAAGGTGCACACGAGTAGAGCATCTGATATAGTTATAATGGGCGTACACGCATTACTGGTACAAGGTGCACACGAGTAGAGCATCTGATATAGTTATAATGGGCGTACACGCATTACTGGTACAAGGTGCACACGAGTAGAGCATCTGATATAGTTATAATGGGCGTACACGCATTACTGGTACAAGGGGCACACGAGTAGAGCATCTGATATAGTTATAATGGGCGTACACGCATTACTGGTACAAGGGGCACACGAGTAGAGCATCTGATATAGTTATAATGGGCGTACACGCATTACTGGTACAAGGTGCACACGAGTAGAGCATCTGATATAGTTATAATGGGCGTACACGCATTACTGGTACAAGGGGCACACGAGTAGAGCATCTGATATAGTTATAATGGGCGTACACGCATTACTGGTACAAGGTGCACACGAGTAGAGCATCTGATATAGTTATAATGGGCGTACACGCATTACTGGTACAAGGTGCACACGAGTAGAGCATCTGATATAGTTATAATGGGCGTACACGTATTACTGGTACAAGGGGCACACGAGTAGAGCATCTTCACGGTTTGATAACTCCATAAGTTTCTTATTGTCCGTACTCTCATGGTTAATTCATACGCTTATGGCCCACTGCTCGTACGCGCAAGTTTCATGTGCTAATATCATTATATACGGTACATATACTCACTGACGATACATTCACAGCACTTATACTGTGCAGACTCGTTTATGCTGTTCACCTCATGGTTATTCTCTCACTCGCTGGTGTTTTACACGGTCCACAAACTTGGCATTTATGCTGTTCACATATTCTTGGCATGTTCACGGTCTTACGTTCTTTCTACCATGTTACGTTCATGGCAATCAAACACCTCGTAATTATCACTGGTTCATACGCTCAAAGTATCATTCGGTTCATGTTAATGGTATTTCATACTGGTTACGGCAGTATACTGCCTATAGCAATTATACGGTTCATACACTCATGGCAGTTATAGTGGTCACACGCTCACGGTTCTTAAGTTGTTCACATGTTCACCGCATTCATACACGCAGGGTTCATACGCTCATGGCAGTAATATTGGTCACACGGTTATGGTTTTGTTGTTCACACGTTCACCCCATTCATACAGGCAGGGTTCATACGCTCATGGCAGTTATATTGGTCACACTTATGGTTTTGTTGTTCACACGTTCATCGCATTCATACACGCAGGGTTCATACGCTCATGGAAGTTATATTGGTCACACGGTCATGGTTTTGTTGTTCACACGTTCATCCCATTCATACACGCAGGGTTCATACGCTCATGGCAGTAATATTGGTCACACGGTCATGGTTTTGTTGTTCACACATTCACCCCATTCATACACGCAGGGTTCATACGCTCATGGCAGTTATATTGGTCACAAGGTTATGGTTTTGTTGTTCACACGTTCACCGCATTCATACACGCAGGTTTCATACGGTTCTCACATAGTGTCATGCTGTTTCGTGCGGTTGTGGCCACGCGCTCATAGCATGTTCACAGCATTATACTGCTCATAGTACTCATACCTCATAGCATCATACCACATATTAATTTGTAGCACATATGCTCGACACTTATACTGCACATGTACTTGTAGCATTTATACTGCACATACGCTCTTAGCATTGATACCGCAAGTATACTCATAGCATTATACTGCTGATAGTATCATACCACTATACGCTCATAGCATTTATACCACATATACACTTGTTGTATTCATACCACAGACATGTTCACGTCATGTATATTGCACATTTAATTGTAGCAATACACTACACGGATAGTCGTAGCATTCATTCTGTACATACGATGGTAGTAATTATTATGCTGACACGTTGTAGTACTTATTCTGCGTACATGTAGCATTCATTCTGTTATGTTCTCTGCACTAACATCCATAGCGTTTACTGTACATGGGTAATGGTAGTGGTATGAATTCTGCATGTTCATCCATAGCGTCCCGTAGCTTTTACTGTACGTATGTTCATAGCATTCATTCTGTGTATTCGTTCATAGTCTTTTATACGGAAAGTTCACTCAGGTTTGTCAGGATGTTGCCCTATTGCCTGACGCATCTTCAGGTTAAGGGGTCAATGTCGGTTGCTACTGACTCGTTCAGAGCAATGGCATTGTTGTTTATTGTCATGACCTGACAAGTTCTCAGGTCAGATACAACCTCCTCTGTTGTATTTCACGACTACGTTATCAGTTAGTTATAGTACACATATTCAACTATCCGGCACAGGTACTCTTTCAAAGGGTGGTCATCATTTTAGTGGCACTAATTGGCTGTTCAATACCCGGTCACCTGACTCGTTCCTTCAGGGGTTGAATCGCGGTTGTTACTGACTCACATTCAGAGCAACCAATTTCAGGAATAGTCACAATGTTAACCTGTTGCCTGACTCCTCTTCAGGTTAAGGGGTAATGTCGGTTGCTACTGTCTCGTATTCAGAGCAATTTTGTCGTTTGTGTATTTGTTATGACCTGACACGTTTTCAGGTCCGATACAACCTCGTCTGTTGTATTTCTCGATTACATTATCATTTCGTTATAGTTCACAGATTAAACTATCTGGCATAGTTGCACGTTACGCTCATAGTTTGGTAGTCTGGTTACGTTCATAGCTTTATTTTGTTGTACTGCACATGGGTAATAGTTTTTCTGCATTTCCATCCTTAGAGTCTACACTACACATATGCTCCCGTAGATTTACTGTACTCATGCTCATAGCTTCCATACTGCATATTCGTGCATAGTGTTTATACGGAAAGCTTATACAGCTTTGTTAGACGTTGCCCTATTTGCCTGACTCCTTCAGCTTAAGGGGTTAATGTTGGTTGCTACCGACGAATTTTCAGAGCAATTACATTGTGGTTCATTGTCACGACCTGAGACGTTCTCAGGACAGATACAGCCTCCTCCGTGGTATTTCATGACCACGTTATCAGTTACTTATAGTAGACATATTCAACTATCCGGTATAGATGCACGTTGTCTATCTTTTTAGAGCTATGTTGTTTACACTTTATTTTCTCGGCATGTATGCTGTACTCATAATGGTGGTATAGCATAAATTCATAACATTCCTTACATTTTCACGGTACTTACGCTCCCAGCTTGTGTATGATACATGCACCAGTACACAGCATTTGTTGCATACTACCATAGTTGTATGCGGGTAGGTTATTATGTACATTCGTTCCTAGTGTTGAATAGCAGTTGCACCTCTTGCTGTACATATATTTACAATACACGATTACAGTATTCATATTGTGCTTACATTCATTGCAGATATATCGAGCACATATTCTTAAACCTCCTCCGTCTGCAGGGGGGATGCAACACATAGGTTATTGTTACAGACATGTCTCGGAGCAATAACATATTGAATAGCAACTTGTAGTTGGGTATACTGTTAGCAGGTTATGCCGCACATACGGTTAACATGTTTCATGCGGTGCACACAATGGGTGTAGATCATTTGGTTAGGGTATTGGACACAATTGGTCATTTTTGTTACTGCCTTCAGAACAACACGCCAGCTTCATACAGGTTTTTTGTCAGGAATACTCATGATGTTACCCTGTTGCCTGACTCCTCTTCAGGTTATAGGGGTAATGCCAGTTGCTACTGACTCGTTTTCAGAGCAATTTTGTCGTTTGTTATATTTGTTATGACCTGACACATTTTCAGGTCAGATACAACCTTGTCTGTTGTATTTCTCAATTACGTTATCATTTCCTTATAGTACACAGATTCAACTATCCGGCATAGTTGCAAGTTCTCTTTTAAGGAGGGCCGGCATTTAGTTGCAGATATATTGTGTATTTAATACACAGTTACATGACTCATTTCTTTAGGATCGGGGATTGAATCGTGGTTGCTGCTGTCTCATTTCAAAGCAATTGATTTGACATGGTTATGTAGGTAATCTGACACGTTTCAGATAGCATACAATCTCAATATGGCATTTCACATTTACGTATTGGGAAAAAAAAAAAGTGGTTTAAAAAGACCTGTGACGTTTACAGGCACAATGATTTCACAAAGACCTGTCATGTCTACAGGCTCGATGGTTTCACGGGGACCTGTGACGGGTTCAGGCACGACGGTGTCACAAAGACCTGTCAGGTCTACAGGCATGATGGTTCACCTAAACACTGGTCACGTCTACAGGCACGTTGATCACGCAGGGAGCTGTCATCTGCAACGGGTCATCACTTCCAAGTCCAGTTGGGTCAGTACATTGTCTAGTTAGGTATGTCTGTTGTTACTGTCTCAATCAGGTAAGGTGCCTTCGTGAACCTTGTCGGGCGACATGACCCACACGGTCTATCAGGTAGATAGGTATTTCTTGTCACTTACCTGTCAGTTTAGTTTTTGCCTCTTAAATAGCAGGGGATTGGTGCTTGTCAGACCTGCCATGAAGTTAGCCTTTCCGTGTCCATTTGAAGTGATGTCACAAGTAGGGATGGTGATAGGTATAATTCAGTTAGTATATTTGGCAGGGAAGGTTATTCTCAGGTTGATTCTTTACAGATGGACTTACTACCATGGTTTCAAAGGTATGGTTACCACCTATAGTAGTCACTAGTTGGTCAGGGCTACTCTTTCAGCACATTACGTATAGTCTACTTCGGGTATGTGAACATTGATGCTGGGTGTAGGATGTGTTATTTCAGGAATTGTATTCATCCTAGCATGGTGGCTTTTTACCCTCTATAGGCCCTCATTACGCGGTTATGGCACAACTCAGACCGCTATGCTAGGGTAAGATCTTGTATAGGTATGTAGGCAATCTTTCCTGTCATTAGTACACGTATGGAGCCCCGAACACAATTATGTTTGTTAATTATGTAATTATTTTCATCTTTCCTCAGGGCTGTTGCATATTTCCGGCCCCTCATTATTTTAGTTGCCTCATTTGTTTAGCTAGTCTTATAGATTATCTTTGGGGTGAAATATCTTTTATGGGCAAAATTAGCCACTTTATTAACTTCCTGATCCCGATCAATGACAAGCCCCACCCCTCTCCATTCCGCCAATCCCCCCCCCCCCCCCCCATACAGCCAGGTCAGAGCCCACCCATCTACAGTGGGGAAATAAAGTATTTAGTCAGCCCCCAATTGTACCCATTCTCCCCCTTATAAAGATGAGGCTGTAATTATCATCATAAGTTATGACCTCAACTATGAGAGAAATGATGGGGGGGGGGGGGGGTTTGGGGAATACAGGAAATCACATTGTAGGATTTCTAATGAATTGGTAAATTCCATAAGTATTTGGTCACCTACAAACAAGATTTCTGTCTCTCACAGACCTGTAACTTCTTCTGTAAGAGTCTCCTCCGTCCTCCACTCGTTACCTGTATTAATGGCTCCTGTTTGAACATGTTATCAGTATAAAAGACACCTGTCCACAACCTCTAACAGTCACACTCCAAACTCCACTATGGCCAAGACCAAAGAGCTGGTGAAGGACACCAGAAACAACATTGTAGACCTGCACCAGGCTGGGAAGACTGAATCTGCAATAGGCAAGCAGCTTGGTGTGAAGAAATCAACTGTGGGAGCAATTATTAGAAAATGGAAGACATACAAGACCACTGATAATCTCCCTCCATCTGGGGCTCCACGCAAGATCTCACCCCGTAGTGTCAAAATGATCATGAGAACGGTGAGAAAAAAACCCACAACCACATGGGGGACCTAGTGAATGACCTGCAGAGAGCTGGAACCAAAGTAACAAATGCTACCATCAGTAACACACTACACCACCAGGGACTCAAATCATGCAGTGCCAGACGTGTCCCCTGCTTAAGCCAGTACATGTCCAGGCCAGTCTGAAGTTTGCTAGAGAGCATTTGGATGATCCAGAAGAGGATTGGGATAAATTAATATGGTCAGATGAAACCAAAAGTAGAACTTTTTGGTAAAAACTCAACTCGTCATGTTCGGAGGAGAAAGAATGCTGAGTTGCCTCCAAAGAACACCATACCTACTGTGAAGCATGGGGGGGTGGAAACATCAGGACGACTGATCCGTGTAAAGGAAAGAATGAATGGGGCCATGTATCGTGAGATTTTGAGTGAAAACCTCCTTCCATCAGCAAGGGCATTGAAGATGAAACGTGGCTGGGTCTTTCAGCATGACAATGATCCCAAACACACCACCCGGGCAATGAAGGAGTGGCTGCGTAAGAAGCATTTCAAGGTCCTGGAGTGGCCTAGCCAGTCTCCAGATCTCAACCGAAAATCTTTGGAGGGAGTTGAAAGTCCATGTTGCCCAGCTACAGCCCCAAAACATCACTGCTCTAGAGGAGATCTGCATGGAGGAATGGGCCAAAATACCAGCAACAGTGTGTGAGAACCTTGTGAAGACAGAAAACATGTGACCTCTGTCATTTCCAACAAAGGGATATAACAAAGTATTGAGAGGAACTTTTGTTATTGATCAAATACTTATTTTCCTCCATAATTTGCAAATAAATTCTTTTAAAAAAAAAATCAGACAATGTGATTTATGGATTTTTCTCATTCTGTCTCATAGTTGAGGTTATAACTGATTATGATAATTACAGCCTCATCTTCTTTAAGTGGGAAACTTGCACAATTGGTAGATGACTAAATACTTTTTTCCCCACTGTATAACACTTCTGGAGAAGACAAAATTCTGTAGGGGGTTATTCAGGAATATAAAAACAGAGATAATTTCTTTCAAAGGACCCCCCCCCAATCTGTCTCCAGGTTGTTTGCAGTATTACAATTTGGCTCTATTCACTTCAATGGAACTGAGCTGCAGAACTACACCAAACCTGGAAACAGACTGGGAGTGGTCTTTGAAATAAATTAGCTCTGTTTTTCTATTCCTGGATAACCCCTTTAATAACAAACATTCACAGTTTAGCACAATAACTTTATTACAAATATATGGAGCTAAAACTACATAAATGTTGATTTAGTTCAACCGAAACACCAATAAACCAACAAATATAAAAGTAATAAACCAGTTACAAAAAAACTAAAGCTGTAAATCTTCCTGGGGAAGGTTAGTGTCATCTGCTCGCTCTGCCCCCGTCTCCTGTGTGACCACCAGGGAGCATATGACTAAGGTGAGAGGGAAGAATAGAGCGTCCCGTGTGACCACCAGGGAGCGTATGACTAAGGTGAGAGGGAAGAATAGAGCGTCCCGTGTGACCACCAGGGAGCGTATGACTAAGGTGAGAGAGTAGAATAGAGCGTCCCGTGTGACCACCAGGGAGCGCATGACTAAGGTGAGAGGGAAGAATAGAGCGTCCCGTGTGACCACCAGGGAGCGTATGACTAAGGTGAGAGGGAAGAACAGAGCGTCCCGTGTGACCACCAGGGAGCGTATGACTAAGGTGAGAGGGAAGAACAGAGCGTCCCGTGTGACCACCAGGGTGCGTATGACTAAGGTGAGAGGGAAGACTAGAGCGTCCGGTGTGACCACCAGGGAGCGTATGACTAAGGTGAGAGGGAAGACTAGAGTGGTCAGCAGAGACGGTCGGGTTACTTCCACATTTCAAACCATTAAATACAGAAATCATATACAATGTAGTCATAAAATACAAAAAGGTTAAGTTCATTCCCGACCACCAGCTTGTGAAACTCTTATAATACCGCCATCTAGATGTCCTGACCACTGACTAATAATACCGCCATCTAGATGTCCTGACCACCGACTAATAATCCCGCGATCTAGATGTCCTGACCACTGACTAATAATACCGCCATCTAGATGTCCTGACCACTGACTAATAATACCGCCATCTAGATGTCCTGACCACTGACTAATAATACCGCCATCTAGATCAGTGGTTCTCAACCTTTTGTGCCTGAGTTCCCCTGACAGCCAATTCCCAAAAAATTGTCCCCCCATATTAGACATTTTGTAATGATTATAGTATAATTTATAGGCTTTACTTTCCTCTATCACAGGCCCCCTGTTCCTCTCCCTATCTCCCCAGATTTACAGGTGACATCTTTTCTAACTGGAGTTGTTTACTTTTCTTCACTATCTGGCCTAGACCGCCATTAAGATTTCTCCCATACAAGACGTCTTCACAGAACCAGACAAGAACATTTTAGGCTTCTTTCTGCAGTACAATACCCACCTATTTGCAAACTCCACGTTTATTGTCCCACACAGTTATAGTACCCGCTTTGTGTCCCCATAAAGTTATGCCCCCAAATAGTTATAGCCCCCCAAACATAGTTGTAGGCCACCATACTGTCCCGCTTTGATGCACCACTGCTCCTCTGGAGACCTATTACTATGGCTCATAGCAGTAGGTCCCCGCTCTGCAGGGGGCAGTGGAGCAACAAAGCTGATGGTCGTTACAGCCCACAGTAGCCCAGTGCTCGCGCTTCTCTTTACTGTCCTCCTTCTCCGCCCCTCGATGCAGTGACGTCTACTTGTACCCCAGGTTGAGAACCACTGATCTAGAAGGTTCTGACCACTGACTAATAATACTGCCATCTAGATGGTCCTGACCACTGACTAATAATACCGCCATCTAGATGGTCCTGACCACTGACTAATAATACCACCATCTAGATGGTCCTGACCATTGACTAATAATACCGCCATCTAGATGGTCCCGACCACTGACTAATAATTCCGCTATCTAGATGTCCTAACCACTGACTAAAAATACTGCCATCTAGATGGTCCTGACCACTGACTAATCCTCCAACTTAGAAGTGAAGACTCTACATTACTCAAGAACCTGAGCTGCATCAGAACATCTTTATGTAACCATTTGGAGTCTGGAGGTTTATACACCTTCTAGTATTAGACTTTATTTTCGGTATAATCCACAACGAACTCATTCCTACATCTGAGGCCTAGCGCCCCCTTGTGTTATTTCCTAAGGTCACCTGCATCTCCAGACAACCGACTAAAGGTCCTAAATAGCGATAAATAAATCTACACGAACATTTGCTGAATCCAATGAATCGGCCATCGATTTGTTTAGTCTTTGGTAATTCCCAGGTGTTGCACCAGTAGCCGTCGTGTCTGGCACCGCCCTGGGGCCCTCGCTCGCTTATTCCTGCCGGCCTGGATGGGCGAGAGCTGCAGATATTGGACGACTTCTCCTCATTCCCAACACTTGAAAATAAAATACTTTATCAAGCCTATATAAGAATCGGTGGCCAATTCATGAGACGTTCGTCATTTTACGGCAGATTCATCTCTAGTACGGAGCATCTAGAAGTAGACACAACCTTATAGACCAGACGTTCACCAAGACTCGCTCTTCGGGGGTCTTTATCCAGATGGGGAATCCTGAGGTGTTTCAGAAGGTGGCGGAGACCCTCGGCCCCATCAGACCTTATTGCTGATCAGTGGATGATCCTTTCTGATTTCTCAGTCACCGCTTTGAAGATTTAGTAACAAGACCGTCCGCTGTCCCTAAGACGTGGTGAACAAGCGTTAATTTCTCCGGAATAGGATCTATATCCACAATGTCAGTTCGGTGACGACCGGAGATGTCAGGATACATTATAGTCAGAGGGATTAAATATTATTTGGGAGCCTATAGAACAAGGTTCTCTATATTAGGATTCTGAATCTATTATACACATGAACGATCTGTTCTGGCCTTCAGTGCCGGATCTGGTTAGAATATATATTTAGCGCCAGAATAGTGCTTTACTTCGATCACTCGGTAATAACCAACCTCCTGTAAGTGAATTGACATTTGTTTTCCTCGTATTCCTCTGTAGCGTTATATCCACAGTTGTATTTTCCTTCTATTGTACAAGATCATGAAAACTGGATCACTTTCCTGTGTGTTCTGCGATGAATAATAAGGCCCGGTCTTTGGGCAAAACATTTCCCACACTCTGTGCATAAATGAGGTTTCTCACCCGTGTGTATGATCTGATGATTGACCAGATGAGATTTACGTGCGAAACACCTTCCGCATTCGGGACACTGAAACGGCTTCTCGCCAGTGTGAATTATTTGATGTTTCCCAAGATGTGACTTCCGGGCAAAACATTTTCCACACTCAGCGCACTGGAACGGCCTCTCCCCCGTGTGGATTCTCTGATGTTTGGCCAGGCCAGACTTGTCTGTAAAGCATTTGCCGCATTCAGGACACGGGAAAGGCTTCTCCCCCGTATGGATTCTTTCATGTTTGATAAGGTCGGCTTTATACGTAAA
>NW_026608194.1:0-82479 GCF_029499605.1 Hyla sarda | reverse complement strand
GTTTCTTCTAGTATCATACAATAAACCTGAATAGTACAGAGGCACAGGAACCCTATAGTCCACATGCAACTCTACTGTGTGAGATCCATCTTAAAGGGGGATTCTTATCTCAGCATTTTATCCCCTAGTCACAGGATTGGAAATAACATGCTGATCAGTGGGGTTCTGAGCTAAACACTCGGTCAAAAGCCCCTTAAAGAATGAATAGAGCTGGACCATGCATGTGTAACATAGTAACATAGTTCATAAGGTTGAAAAAGACCAGAGTCCATCAAGTTCAACCTATAACCCTAATGAGTCCCTACTGTGTTGATACAGAGGAAGGCAAAAAACCCTCATACTAGAGGTAAAAATTCCTTCCCGACTCCAAAATGGCACCAGAATAAATCCCTGGATCAACGTTCTGTCCCTATAAATCTAGCATCCATAACCAGCGATGTTATTATTCTCCAAAAATGCATCCAGACCCCTTTTGATCTCTTTTACAGAGTTCACCATGACCACCTCCTCAGGCAGAGAATTCCACAGTCTCATTGCTCTTACAGTAGAGAACCCCTGTCTGTGCTGGTGTAGAAACCTTCTTTCCTCTAGACGTATAGGATACCCCCTTGTTATAGATACAGTCCTGGGTATAAAAAGATCATGGAGAGATCTCTGTACTGTCCCCTGATATATTTATACATAGTTATTAGGTCTCCCCTAAGCCTTCTTTTTTCTAAACTAAATAACCCTAATTCTGATAATCTTTCTGGGTACTGTAGTCCTCCCATTCCCCGTATTACCCTGGTTGCTCGTCTTTGAACCCTCTCCAGCTCCACTATATCTTTCTTGTACACTGGTGCCCAGTACTGTACACAGTATTCTATGTGTGATCTGACTAGTGATTTGTACAGCGGTAGAATTATTTCCTTGTCATGGGCATCTATGCCCCTATTGATGCACCCCATGATCTTATTTACCTTGGCAGCAGCTGCCCGACACTGTTCACTACAGCTAAATTTACTGTTAACTAAGACTCCTAAATCCTTTTCCATGTCAGTCGTCCCAAGTGTTCTCCTATTTAATACATAAGCCCAGCCAGGATTTTTCTTCCCCATGTGCATTACCTTACATTTATCAGTGTTGAACCTCATCTGCCACTTCCCAGCCCAAACCTCCAACCTATCCAGATCCATTTGTAACAGTGCACAGTCCTCTATAGTGTTTACCGCTTTACAGAGTTTAGTATCATCTGCAAAGATTGCTACTTTACTATTCAACCCCTCTAGTGACGGATATTCGGACCAATTAAAATGGCCCTGCCCATATAAGGGAGTGGCGGCCATAGCGCGCTCTCTTGTTCCCGGGCTTTGATGAGAGAAGGATCTGCGCTGCTGTCATCAGTGAGTTTAGGAATGAGCCTTGCGGCAACGGCTGATCGTTACCAAACCGTGAGTGTATCAATCCCTAAGCACTCTGAAAGATCACCGGACCTTATCTATCCCCTAAATCCGGAAAGATCTTCGCAATTAACCCTAAATTCAGAGACTTATAAACAAGTCAGCAACAACTGTCAGTCAGTGAAGTGTATAGAGACTGTATTGATGAGACTGTTACTGTTCATTGGATGTACTGCAAGCCTTTAAGTAAAGTTTATCCAAGTTCAAGTTCAACTACCTTGTGGACCTTCAGTCATTTTATGCATGCACCTATCGTTACTGGGAAGGGCGGCAATAGGCCGGAGAATTACCTCAGCATACTAGCCCTCAGCCTGGCGTCACGAACAATAGGGTTAACCTTAACCCCTGATATACTGAAACAAAACCCTGACTACACTACCCCTACCCCAGAGGCCTACCACATATAGTTAAAAAACATTTGGGGGTAAGTTTTACTCTCTTTGGCAATGAGTCTTTCTGTCTCTCTTTTTGCAGCTTTTATTTGTTTTTTTTTTACATATTTTATATTTTTCTCTATACCTTTTTAATGCTTCTTCACTGCCATCATATTTTAGTAGTTTTTTGTCATTTATTGGCCCCTTAACATTTTTATTCATCCATATTGGTTTTCTTTTATTTCTGACCCTTTAATTCCCATATGGTATATCGATCTTACAGTGAGAATCTTAAAGTCTCCCTTTTAATGTCAGTATTCTTGTTTTTGAGGAAATGATCCCAATTTATATTGATAAGGACTTCTCTGAGTTGATCAAAAGCAGACCTAAAGCTCTACTGTAGTCTCATATGTCCACAAAACATTGTTCCAATAGCCTTGTGGTTTGTCCAAGTGATCTTTAGCAAACTACAGATAGGCAGCAATGTTGTTTTTGGGGAGTAGCTTTCTCCTTGCAATCCTGCCATGCACACCATTATTTTTATGTGTCCTCTGATGGTGGCCATTAACCCTTTGAGGATCAAGGGACGTATTTGTTTCATGTTTTTAATTGCCCGATACAATCCCTTGGTCCTCAAAGGGTTAAGCTTAAAGTGTACCTGTCATCAACAAAACCTTTTTATATAATGTAGATTAGAGATGAGTGAACTTTTGAAAAATTCGATTCGATCGATTCAACGAATTTTCCGAAAAAGTTTGTTTTGATTCAAATTTTTTTGCGGTGAATCTATATTAAAAAAGGCTATTTCTAGCCTACATACAGCCTCTATAGGGGTATAGAACACTTTGCTGTGTTCTAAAACGCATATGGAGTGTGCTGGGGCAGTGAAATAATACTGTTCTTCAGAATAACATGCAGATTACCGGCATAGCTTTTAGAATCACTGCCGCACAACAGCACAATGACAGAGCCTGATGGTGGCATCAGTGTGAGGAGACCATATAGTGACTGAATGACACAGCTTGGAGGTGTTGGCAGCAAGAGGAGACCATATAGTGGCTGAATGGCACAGCCCGGAGTTGCCAGCAGCATGAGTAGGCACTAGGCATTCACAATCCTTAAGATTTAAAGATGAATTAAGAAATTTAAACAGAAGATTTTGGATAGCGGGTGCTACCTATGAGAAAATGTGAAATTCCCAGACCCAGGCCCCACAGCGGCATCAGTAAACCATATATTGCCTGAATGACACAGCCTGGAGTTGGCTGATGCATAAGTACACACCAGGGCTTCACAATCCCGCCAAAAAACCACAACAATTTTAGAAATTTATGAAGAAGATTTTGGATAGCAGTTGCTATCTAAGAGAAAATTTTAAATTCCCAGATCCAGGCCCAGCAGCGGCATCAGTAAACCATATATTGCCTGAATGACACAGCCTGTAGTTGGCTGATGCACGAGTACACAGCAGGGCTTCACAATCCCCCCCAAAAAACACAACAATTTTAGAAATTTTTAAAAAAGATTTTTGATAGCGGGTGCTACCTATTAGAAAATGTGAAATTCCCAGACCCAGGCCCCACAGCGGCATCAGTAAACCATATATTGCCTGAGTAACACAGCCTGGAGTTGGCTGATGCATGAGGAGACCATTGAAATGTCTGATTTGTTAACTTGAAATTTAAATCAAACTTTGAGTGTCCCGGACCCCAGCGTGTGGGTACGAAGGACCAAATCCAACAAGCCCCCACAGGGCTCATGTGGCCGTGAGATGTAGGCGCAACGTCTCCATTGCCCTGACTGGCCCTTTTTTTGTTTTTGTACCTTTGTTTAAGAACAAGCGCATATCCAAGAGTCCAGAAGACTCTATAATGTAGGATGGTGGACCACAAAAAGACATTCTTCTCTAAAGTAATGTTTTCTGAAATAAAGAAGCAGAGTTCATCCATCTCCGTATTATTTTTGACAATTTTAATTAAAAAATCACACACAACAAGCGTTCAATGGTGTAATGGTTATTATTCTGGAAAATTCAAGTTTATTACTGACAAAATCCTAAAATATAAAAAAATAACAGTACCCAATAGGGTTTAATAACCCCATACATTGCACCATAAATGTTGAAATTTTTATTAAGCATGTATGTATCTATTTCACAAATCGTAAAATTAAAGGCCCAAGCCCAGAAGCATCATGAAGGCAAGTAGTTCCTGAAAGACACAGGAGCAGTCAGGAGTAGGCATCAGCAGTACCCAAGAGGCTTTCATAACCCCTTACATGGCACGATCGAGATCGAGCAATAACAGGTGTGTGAGGCCCTCAGATGTCCGGGGCTGCACGCGCGCTACACTGAACGGACCAGCGTGTGTCTATCCTTCACCGACAAGTGTGGGTAACCCGCTCAACCCCGTTCATGATAGGGATCGGGGATTGCAATTATTTGCCATGAAAGAAGAATTCCAACTAAGTGCTGGTCATAAGCTCTGGTTCATTAAGTCCCTGGCCTTTGTACACACCGCCTGTCTCTACTACCGATTGGATGGTTTAGTGAGGTGCTCTGATCGGCCCCGGCGGGGTAGGCGACAGCCCTGGCAGACGCCGAGAATTTAAAGATCATTTTTGAAATTAGCATTAAGCATGTATTAGCTACTTCTAAACTTCCAAAAATTAAAGGCCCTAGGCCAGAAGCATCAGTGAGGCAAGAAGTTCCTGAAAGACACGGGATGATCCAGGAGCAGGCATTCACAGTACCCAAGAGGGTTTCATAACCCCTTACATATAAAGATCAATGTTGAAATTTGCATTAAGCAGGTATTTAGCTACTGCTAAACATTCAAAAATTAAAGGGCCAAGGCCCGAAGCATCTGTGAGGCAAGTAGTTCCTGAAAGACACAGGATGAGTCAGGAGCAGGCATTCGCAGTACCAAATTCATAATCCTAATTGATAACCCAAGAGGGTTTCATAACCCTAATTGGGAAGTGTTGGTGTAGCAGCATGGTCAATCTACTCTGAGGCATCTAGCATTGGTGGCTGGAAATCCTGGCTGATCCATCCCTGATTCATCTTGACAAACGTCATTCTCTCCACATTTTTAGTGGACAGACGAGTTCGCCTTGGGGTGACTATGGCCCCGGCCACACTAAACACCTGCTCTGATGGCACACTACTGGCCGGGCAGGACAGCTTTTCCAGGGCAAACTCTGCCAGTTGCGGCCATGAATCAAGTTTGGCTGCCCAGAAGTCCATCGGATCTTCAAGGTGTGTTGGCATGGCCATGTCAAGGTATGCCACCACCTTCTGGTTCAGGTCCTGCTCCATGTCTACCTGCTGCTGATGAGTTGCTTCACTATGTGGGTGAAGAAAGCTACTCATCAACGACTGTAGACTCAGGCTGCTGCTGATTGAGCTGGTACTGCTCCTGCCACCCCTCCCCTCCCCAGTAACCATGGCAGTGGAAGGTGAGCGCAGAGGGCCCCCCGAGTTAGACTTGCGGGTGGATGGACCATGTGGCCGATAGGCATCGGCCAACTGACTACGTAGGATCTCTCTGTAGTAGGTCAGTTGGTCCTCCCTCTCAGTGGGTGTAAAAAAGGCCCCCATTCTGGTACGGTAGCGAGGGTTTAATAAGGTGGAGATCCAGAAGTCATCCCGCTGACGAATTTTGACAATTCGGGGGTCACTACGTAAGCAACTGAGCATGCATCATGCCATTTGCGCCAGTGGCTCGGAGGGACTACCTGCCTCCATCTCCACTGCATACTGCCACGGTGTGTCTGGGTCCTCTGTCTCGCCTTCCTCATAATCCTCCAGCTCCACTGGCTGCTCCTGCTCCTCCTCTCCTGACCGATCACTAGAAACACCGGCCATCTCATCCAACCTAAACTGTGCTCCGCTCTGCCCCTCATCCTCCTCCTCCAGTTCAGCCCCCACAGGGCTCATGTAGTCTTGAGATGTTGGTGCAATGTCTCCATTGCTGTGACCAGCCATGGTTTCAATAATTTGTTGTAGGAAATGTAGGAGTGGAATTACGTTGTTCACGGCGTAATCCAGGTGACTTACAAATAAAGAATATAGTGGTAGACAGACCTCTAGGTACATATTAAATAAACAGTATTAGATAAATATTAGAATTGAGATGTGAGGTAGGTGTGTATGTGCAAATAGACTAGCAGTAGATAATATAAGTAAAAATTAGTTTATTAATGTAAAATATAGTAGTCCTAGCAGGGCCCTTGCTATGGATCTACTAAATATATAAACAATAAATTTGTACAAAAACAGTTAAAAATAATATTACGTTGTGCAAAAAATAATAAAAAATATTAAAATATCAAATAAAATAATGGGGCAGTCACCAATGGTATAGGAAATTGTGGACAGTTATAATGCTTTGTAATCCATAGAAATGCTTTGTAATCCACAGAGATACTTTTAGAGTACAGTGATCCCTCAACTTACAATGGCCTCAACATCTTTTCTGGACCATTGTAAGTTGAAACCAGACTCAACATACAATACTCCGGACAATCCAGATCTGCAAAACATATCAATAGCTGGAAGAACTGACCAATCAGAATGGACATTTCACTGGTAAAACACCTGTATTACTGAAGCGTATGCACTGAATTCCTGTCTGGTAGTGCCCCCTACAGTACAGGGAGGTATTACATGTTCTGTACTCTTTACCTGTACCAGGGTTACCTGCTCCTTTGGACACCAGTTGAGGGCGGCTCCATGTTACTTTTTTAGGACACTGTGTACTGTACAGGACCCTGAAGAAGCTCCTGTCCTCTACATAGACCAGCAAATCCTTACATATAAAAGTAAGAAAGATCTGCTGGGAGCTGTAAATCACTGTCTATGTCAGTGTTTCCCAAGCAGGGAGCCCCCAGCATTGCAAAACTACAACTCCCAGCATGCCCGGACAGCCTTTGGCTGTCCGGGCATGCTGGGAGTTGTAGTTTTGCAACAGCTGGAGGCTCCCTGCTTGGGAAACACTGACATAGACAGTGATTTACAGCTCCCAGCAGATCTTTCTTACTTTTATATGTAAGGATTTGCTTTATCTGTATTAGTTATCTACTTATTTTTCTTTAATCCTCACTTTTTCCTATTTTTGGATGACATTGGGCCTTTAGAACCAATTACCAGGTTTCCATTGAGTTATGATCTTAACATACAATGGTTTCAACATACAATGGTCATCCTGGAACCGATTAATATTGTAACTTGAGGGACCACTGTATACTTCAAGTATAATTGCAGTCCACTGAAGTTTTAGCAAAATAGTAACAAATAGAATATCAAATAAAGTATATGCCTGTGCTTCTGGACCACTCACCGCTCCGCTGTGTGCAGGAAACCTGGGATGGAATACCCTATTTCGCTGGGCTCCGTATCGCAGACTGGCTTGGCGGCCAGCTCAGTGTGGATGTCTGCGTGATAAGTCCGAGGATTTCCCAATTCTGATGGCAACAAGGATGCGGTGTGTGGCTGGTGAGTGGATGCAGGTGCAGATTAGCAATGCTGAAGGCGTCGTCCATGTGTTTGAGAGCGCATGTATGCACAGTGGTCCCAAAAGCAAGGGATTCCAGCTGTTGCAAATGGTAGGATGGTGTTAGGCTTCCAATGGTGATCTGAATGCTGGGGGTGGATAAGCTAGACGCATTTCGGGAGTGTCCCCTTTTTCAATAGCTGTTGTATACCCCATGTTTGAGGGTTTATATAGTCCATGTTGCTTTAATTGGTGGCTGATTTAAGGTTCGTTACAAACTGTGGACTGGGTTGTTGGTGACGTGTAAAACACGGACTAGATCATGCACAATTTAAACATAGTGTATAGAAATAAGTTAGGAATGGCTGGTCGTTACGAAAAAATTTGAAAAGTGGAATGTAAGTAGAGATATATCATAACGATGTAAAATTGGTTCATATGGGTATAGAATGAATTATTCTAGAATCTAGAGTGTGAATTTTATGTGGATGAATAAAGTATGCTGATAGAATGGATAACATAGATAGTACGTTTAATAAATAATATCAACATATGGATAGATGGAAACCATGAACATATGTATAATATATAGCTACAGAGATATAGAAATATGAAAATTAAAAATTAGAAATATAAAGTTGTATATGTTAAAATATATAAAAAATATACAAAATGTATATAAAAATTTGTATATGGTTATATTGGTTATATATTGTAATGGATGCTAAATCTATAAAAAAAAAAGTGTCAAAATAGTATAAAAGATGGTACAGTTTGTAAATGATTATGGCTAAAACTATAAAAAAAAAATTGAAAAATGTTTTTACAAAAAAAATCTTTTACAACATTTTTTATAAAAAATTCTAAAAAAAATAAATAAAAAAATACATTATAAAGGAAAGAATTTGATTTTGTTAAAATTTTATATGAAAAACCAAATGAAAATAGGGTGCTATAATTAAGATGTGATAATAAATTAGACAATAAATAAGACAATAAATGTGGACTACTGGTGCAGATGAAATTATCCATGTGAGTCATGACCCTGGGCCCATCCAGACGCTGATAGACAGCCTGGTACTGGATGGGGCGAGGGGCAAGGCCCAAAATGGAGGCATCACAGGAATCCAAAAACTTCCAATTCCGAATTTAAGCCCTTGGGTTCTTGAGATTCAAATTCATAGATCTTCCTGGCTTGTAATTGCCTCCCCTACAATCTTTCTTTATTTTTTGAATGCCTGTATATGTCATATTAGATGGGTCCTGTTGATGGTGGTGTAAAAAGTGTAATGATAATGGATGTTTGGTGTTTCCTTTTCTTATGTTATAAATGTGTTCTGAAATCCTTGCTTTAAGTGCTCTTTTTGTCCTGCCACATATTGTTTGTTGCAACCACATTGTATAATATAAATGATACTTTTAGTATTACAGGAGATATTATCTGTAATTTCCCAACAGAAATTATTGACTGTGAAATGTTTTCTGTTTTCTTTTGAAATGTGGTTAGTTTACAGTTTGAACATGTGTTGCATCTAAAAAAAACTTTAAAATGAAGCCATGTGTTATCTGTGTATGGCCCTAGTTTGTTTTGGATCGTTGGGGCTACTTGTAAACTTAGATTAGGAGCTTTTGAATAAATAATGGAGAGGGTTGGGGTTAAAATAGAATTTAAAAATTTGTCTTGATGTAAAAGATGCCAATGTTTGTTGAGGATTTTTTCCATTTTTTAATATTCTTGGTTAAAAGGTAATATGAGACGTGTTTCGTTGTCTTCCTTTGACATGGGGGGGGTGTCTAAAAAATATGTTTTTCTATCTTGGTTTTCTATTTTAGTTTTGGCTTTTTCTAGAATTGAATTTGGATAGCCTATTTCTTTAAATTTGTCTGTAAGGGATTGTGCTTCTATTTGGTATTGATCATCATAAGTACAATTACGTTTAAGGCGTAGATATTGGCCTGATGGTATATTCAGAAGCCATCTAGGAAGGTGGCAACTGGAGAACAGAATGAAACTATTTTTTGCTGTTGGTTTGTGAAAAGTATTTATTTCAAGTTTACTACCTGTGCTCCTTATTTTAAGATCTAAAAATTCAATGGATGTAGTATCGTTGGATGAAGTAAAAGAGAGATTCCAATCGTTTTTGTTAATATCTTTTAAAAACAGGTTTAGATCATCCAAAGAATTTTGCCAGACTAAAATGATGTCATCTATATACCTACGCCATAGGACCAGGCCCACACCTAGATGGGGGGTGACAAATGTTTCTTCCCACGCAGACATAAATAAATTAGCGTAACTAGGTGCGAACCTGGTTCCCATGGCGGTTCCTGTTCGTTGTAAATAAAAATTACCATTAAAATTAAAATAGTTGTGAGTTAAAATGAATAAAATACTGTCTAAAATAAATTGTATTTGTGTTGTTGGAAGGTCTCCTTTTGTTATTTTTTTAACTGCATTAATGCCTAAATTATGATATATTACTGTGTATAGCGAACTAACATCTAGTGTTACTAATAGGTAATGTTCTTGCCTTTTTAGATTTTCTAATATAGATATGATCTGGGTAGTGTCCTTAAGGTAGTAAGGTGTGGTTTGTACATAAGGTTGGAGCATTTTATCTATGTATTGTGATAGGTTTGATGAGATGGATTCATCTATTGGTCAGCCGGGTGGGTGAATGGGATTTTTGTGTACCTTGGGGATGCAATAAAACACTGGTATCCCTTTTTGGGTACCAGTTATGAATTGTTTTTCTTTTTGTGTTAGGATACCTAATTGGGAAGCTGTGTTGCAGAGGGTTTCTAATTCGGTGCTGTAATGTTCTGTGGGGTCTGATTTAAGTATGGAATAAGTGTTTGTGTCCGTTAATTGGGAGAGGCATTCTTTGTTGTAATCCTCTGTATTTAGTACCACTATTCCTCCCCCTTTATCTGCAGGCCGGATTGTTAGATTATTGTCTTGTTGCAACTGTTTAATTGCTTCTCTTTCTCTATAGGTTAAATTGGATTTGGTGAGTGTAGATGGGAGTTTGCGGAAATTGCATTCTACTGTGTGTTTGAAGGCAGAGATGTGTGGGCCTGCCTCATGTCTAGGGTAGAAATTAGATTGTAGCTTACAACTGGTGTGTGTATATATGTCTGTGGTAGGAATGTGAGGTTCTGGGGGGTTCTTTAAAAAATATTTTTTTAAACATAGTTTTCTTATGAACTTTTCTATCCCTATATATGTATCAAATTTATTAAGCTTTTTTTGTAGGGGCAAATTTTAGACCTTTTTCAAGTAATTTGGTTTGGGAGTTAGTGAGAATGGTGGAACTAAGGTTTATAATGGAGCTGACGGGTTTGGTTACTTGGCCTTCCCTACTTTGGTCGGGGGTTGGTTTATTATGTCTGGTTCTTCTGACTCTTCAACTAACCCTCTTTTTCTTGGGGTTGGAGGGGGTTGAGTTTGGAATGGGGATTGATGTTCGGCATAGGGTGGATATCTGCTTGAATCGTGCGTTGTTTGGGATGTGGTAAGGGTGGTTGGGTGTTGGGAGTGATGAGTGTTGGTATGGTGGTTTGTAGAGTTGGGAGAAGGGGCGAGGGTTTTCGTGTTTGGGGTGATTTGTAGTGGTTCCATCTTGGTTGATACTTGTGGTATTGTGATTTGTGAGTTCTGTTGGGTGAATGGTGGTAGAATGGACGGTTGTCTTAAAAATCTGCACCTGCGTCCACTCATCAGCCACACACCTTGTTGACATCAGAATTAGGAAATCCTCGTACTTATCACACAGACATCCACACTGAGCAGGCCACCAAGCCGAGTCAGTCTGCGATATGGAGCCCAGCGAAATTGGGGCTTCCATCCCAGGTTTCCTGCACACAGCGGAGAGGTGAGTGCTGCAGAAGCACCGCCATATACTTTATTTGATACTCTATTTGTTACTATTTTGCTAAAACTTCAGTGGACTGCAACTATACTTGAAGTATACTCTAAAAGTATCTCTGTGGATTACAAAGCATTTCCATGGAGTACAAAGCATTATAACTGTCCATAATTTCCTATACCATTGGTGACTGCCCCATTATTTTATTTTATATTTTAATATTTCTTATTATTTTTTGCACAACGTAATATTATTTTTAACTGTTTTTGTACAAATTTGTTGTTAATATATTTAGTAGAGCCATAGCAAGGGCCGTGCTAGGACTACTATATTTTACATTAATAAACAAATTTTTACTCATATTATCTACTGCTAGTCTATTTACAAATACACACCTACCTCACATCTCAATTCTAATATTTATCTAATACTGTTTATTTAATATATACCTAGAGGTCTGTATATCACTATATTCTTTATTCCCTTTCTGGCACGTAGGGTTACGTGTAACACAGAAACCTCGGTACATATTAGCACAGTGTGAGCCCCCCAAACCCTTGTTTACTTGACTTACAAATAATGTGGCTTCCTCAAAGGGCCTCAGCAAACGGCAGGTGTCACGTATGAGCGGCCACTGGTTCACATTGAAGTAACACAGGGGAGTATTCCTATCTGCTTGGATCATCAAGAAATCGGTGATGGCTTTTCTTTGTTCTTATAGTCTGTCCAACATATGGAGGGTGGAATTACAACGTGTGGCAACGTCACAAATATGACTATGTTGTGTGATACCGTTCTGACGCTGCAGCTCAAGGAAGGTGTGCTTGGCGGTGTACGAGTGACTGAAGTGCATGCACAGTTTCCTTGCACAGGATGTTTTGCAAATGGGGTGAAGACTTGAGGAAGTGCTTGACAACCAGATTCAACACGTGTGCCATGCAGGGCGCATGTTTCACACTTCCTTGTCGCAGTGCGGACACAATGTTCTTCCCATTGTCGGTCACCATGGTTCCCATTTACAGATTTCATGGAGTAAGCCATACTCAGATTTCTTTATGAATGAATTTTAGCAGTTCCTCCCCTGTGTGACTCTGTTCGGCAAGGCAAACCATGTGAAGAACAGCTTGACACCGCCGTGCCCTACACACATGGTATGATGAAGGGCCACCGAGATTTGGACGTGCAGTGGAGGCCGAGGACACGGTGGAGGATGAGGAGGCGGCGTCGCACACTGTAACAGGGCCAACTGCCTGAGAGCGAGAGCGTGGAGGAGGATGCGGTGTGACCTGTCCAAGTTGCTGGAACCACATTTGCCCAGTGGGCCATAAAAGACAAGTATTGTGCCTGCTCGTACTTACAGCTCCACACGTCGGCGCTGCCGTGCACTTTTGAACACACCGACAGGCTCAAGGACTGGCCCACCATCTCTTGTACAAACTTATGCAGGGCTGGTACTGCCTTCTTCACAAAGAGATGACGGCTTGGGACTCTCCACCTCGGCTCGGCACAAGCCATCAATTCTCTGAAAGGTGCAGAGTCCACCACTTGAAAAGGGAGGGACTGCAGCACCAACAACTTGGAAAGGAGCACATTCAACTTCTGCGCCATTGGATGAGTGGGCGCATACTGTTGTCTCTTGGACATGGCTTCGCCGATGGATTGTTGGTGGAATGGCTGACTAAAAGCGGGAGAAGCAGGAGCATCTGGAGCGACAGAAGGAGGGTTTGATACACACCTCCCTTCGGTTGAGGTGGTGGAGCCTTGGCTGGATGAAGGAGGGAGCGGATGGCCACTGAGTGATGCAGCAGGCTGGACCGCTACATCGGAGCCACGGTTCTTCCAGGCCGCTTTATGGTGGCGAAGCATGTGTTGATGCAGGGCTGTGGTGCCGACATTAGGACCCTGGCCCCGTTTCACCTTCTGCCTACAGATCTTGCATGTGGCTACGTGAACCTCCTCCGGATTCCTAATGAAAAACTTCCACACCGCCGAGTAGCTGATTTTCCCACCTACAGTCCGCACTAATTGACTGCTACTGGTGCCGTCTCAAGGAACCCCTGTTCCACTACCTCCCGGAAAGGTAGGCTGCCGCGCCGCAGTTGGTCTCCCCCAGGCATGTTCGGCTTCTGAATTTCCACTCCTGCCACCACGCTGACTGCCAACCGTGCTACCGCCTTGCTGCCTCAAGGGCAATCTGCAACTCTCTTGTCCTGATGATGATGAAGCCCCTTCTGCACCCAGCTCCCAATTGCGATCGGCTTCATCATCATCAACAGGTGTGTGCACGTCACTGATGTCCTCCTCAGGTTCCCCAACAGTGTCTGCTTCAGGACCCTGAACCCTTGCAACACTGCCTCCGCATCACTCTCCGCATCAGTACTTGGCCGCCTAGCGGAGCAAGCGGCGCATGTCTCCTGCCCTTCTTGGCTGGGCAGTAGCTGCTGACTGTCCTCTATTAGATCGTCCTTAGTAAATAGTGGAGCTGAACCCACAGCATAAGATACTACTTTAGGAGAGGGAACAGCATAGGACAAAGGCAATGGGAGGACAGGGACTACTCCCGGGCCATGCCAACTGAGGGTTGTGTCTGAGGACTGTTCACTGGGGGTGTCAGATGTCACTTGTGATCATGTGGATGAGCGTGTTAACCAATCGACGACGGCAGATGGGTTGCTGGTGGAGACACGACCGCTGGCTGATAACGGGAGCTCAGGCCTCTCGCTGCGACTCCTGCTGCCACTCGTCCCTAGTCTGCTGCCAACTCTGCCTGAAGTATTTAGGCCTCTGCCACTTCTCTGTGCACGTCCTGGCACTTCTCTGCCTGACATACTTAGTGCGCATATGAGGGTATTACAATACGCTTCACTACTCTTTAAACAGAATTTGTCTAGAACAGCAGCAGGTGATTACTTATGGCTGTCGTTTCACAGTATGTAGGACCTTGACAGATTAACAGGTACAAAATGTTACACTACTTGGATGTACATATGCGGTATGCACTGATGAGGGCAGAAATATGCGCAACTATATGCAGAAAAAACTCTGTATTTTTGTAAAACACCAGCCGGTGAATACTATTGTTTGGACTTTGACAGTATGGAGCACCTTGACAGCTTAACAGGTACAAAATGGTACAATACTTGGATGTACCTATGCGGTATGCACTGATGAGGGCAATAATATGCGCAACCATACGCAGAAAAAATAAGTATTTAAAAAAAAAAAAAACAGCTGGTGAATACTTTTGCCAGGAGTCAGGACTTTCCCTGTATCTAGACTTGTTACAGATACAGAATAGTAGACTGCTTTGATGTAGACATGTGTTATGCACGTATGAGGGTAGACAAATGCACAACAGTCCGCTGAAAAATAACTTATTTGTGAACAGCAGCAGGACCCAACAGTGCAGCACCACAATAAAAAAAAAATCCAGGGATTAAACCCTAAATTGCACTCTGTCACACAATTCTGAGCAGCAGATGATTTGTGGAGCAAAAACAATTCTGATTTGCGCTAAACAATGAGGACATAAGATGGTTGATGAAGTTCAGGCAGCTTGGAGATCTGTATGAGGCAGCTGACAGCTATCTGCCCCTCTCTACTGCAATGCTCAATAACGTGAATAGGAGGTTTAGCAATCAATGATCCTTCTCAGAGTAACAGCAAAGCACTCTGCACTCCTGCCTTTCCCTAATGCTGATGTGACTAGCAGTTGCAGAGTAACTCTGTGGTATAAGCTATTCACACACACACAGTCCCGTCCTCTCCATCTGAGTGCATAGATGAAATGAAGAGAGGCAAGATGGCCACCGATTATATAGGGCTGTGACATCACAAGGGTCAATGAATGCTGATAGGCTGCATCTCACATGTGATTCAGGGTCATCCCGCCTACCTTCATTTCCGTCGCTGTTTCCCGCCCTCCCATAATCCCCTGCCCCATGTACTCAAACGTGGATCTGCCATTTTAGGTCTCCAATAGCCTGGAACGCTTTAAAATTAAGTTTAATGAAGCAATTCACGCGATCGAATCGTTGAGATATTCGTATTTGCATCTCTAATGTAGATAATAACATTATATGTATATTTGCAATTTACATTGGTTAACAAATGTGTATATTTTTGGGTGAAAAAAATGCTGTCTCTGCAGCTATTGCCTGTGTGTCTCTGAGAGGAGTCCAAATACAGGAAGTGATGGTGGAACAAGCAGGGCTCTGTGCAGGCTCCTGGCTTGTCAATCATCATCATATGAGCCCATAGCATGTCACAGAGCCTCACTGCACAGAGCCCTGCTTGTCCTCAGTGTACAGAGCCCTGCTTGTCCTCAGTGTACAGAGCCCTGCTTGTCCTCAGTGCACAGTGCTCTGCTTGTCCTCAGTGTACAGAGTCCTGCTTGTCCTCAGTGTACAGAGCCCTGCTTGTCCTCAGTGTACAGAGCCCTGCTTGTCCTCAGTATACAGAGCCCTGCTTGTCCTCAGTCTACAGAGCCCTGCCTGTCCTCAGTGTACAGAGCCCTGCTTGTCCTCAGTGTACAGAGCTCTGCTTGTCCTCAGTGTACAGAGCCCTGCTTGTCCTCCATGCACAGAGCCCTGTTTGTCCTCAGTGTACAGAGCCCTGCTTGTCCTCGGTGTACAGAGCCCTGCTTGTCCTCGGTATACAGAGCCCTGCTTGTCCTCAGTGTACAGAGCCCTGCTTGTCCTCAGTGTACAGAGCTCTGATTGTCCTCAGTGTACAGAGCCCTGCTTGTCCTCAGTGCATAGAGCCCTGCTTGTCCTCAGTGCACAGAGCCCTGCTTGTCCTCAGTGCACAGAGCCCTGCTTGTCCTCAGTGTACAGAATCCTGCTTGTCCTCAGTGTACAGAGCCTTGCTTGTCCTCAGTGCACAGAGCCCTGCTTGCCTCAGTGTACAGAGCCCTGCTTGTCCTAGGTGTAGAGAGCCCTGCATGTCCTCAGTGTACAGAGCCCTGCTTGTCCTTAGTGTACTGACCCTGCTTGTCCTCAGTGTACAGAGCCCTGCTTGTCCTCAGTGTACAGAGCCCTGCTTGTCCTTAGTGTACTGAGCCCTGCTTGTCCTCAGTGTACAGAGCCCTGCTTGTCCTCATGGTACAGAGCCCTGCTTGTCCTCAGTGCACAGAGCCCTGCTTGTCTTCAGTGTACAGAGCCCTCCTTGTCCTCAGTGTACAGAGCTCTGCTTGTCCTCAGTGTACAGAGCCCTGCTTGTCCTCCATGCACAGAGCCCTGTTTGTCCTCAGTGTACAGAGCCCTGCTTGTCCTCGGTATACAGAGCCCTGCTTGTCCTCAGTGTACAGAGCCCTGCTTGTCCTCAGTGTACAGAGCTCTGCTTGTCCTCAGTGTACAGAGCCCTGCTTGTCCTCAGTGCATAGAGCCCTGCTTGTCCTCAGTGCACAGAGCCCTGCTTGTCCTCAGTGCACAGAGCCCTGCTTGTCCTCAGTGTACAGAACCCTGCTTGTCCTCAGTGTACAGAGCCTTGCTTGTCCTCAGTGCACAGAGCCCTGCTTGTCCTAGGTGCAGAGAGCCCTGCATGTCCTCAGTGTACAGAGCCCTGCTTGTCCTTAGTGTACTGACCCTGCTTGTCCTCAGTGTACAGAGCCCTGCTTGTCCTCAGTGTACAGAGCCCTGCTTGTCCTCAGTGTACAGAGCCCTGCTTGTCCTCAGTGTACAGAGCCCTGCTTGTCCTCAGTGTACAGAGCCCTGCTTGTCCTCAGTGTACAGAGCGCTGCTTGCCCTCAGTGTACAGAGTCCTGCTTGTCCTCAGTGTACAGAGCCCTCCTTGTCCTCAGTGCACAGAGCCCTGCTTGTCCTCAGTGTACAGTGCCCTGCTTGTCCTCAGGGTACAGAGCCCTGCTTCTCCTCAGTGTACAGAGCCCTGCTAGTCCTCAGTGTACAGAGCCCTGCTTGTCCACCCTCACTTCCTGTATTTGTACTCCTCATAGAGACACACAGGCAATAGCTGCAGGGAAAAAACATACATATTTTTTAACCAATGTTTATTACAAATATACATATAATGACATTATCCATATGATATAAAAAGTTATTGTTGACGACAGGTACCCTTAAAGTGAAGAAGGGCTTTAGCAGCTTAGAGGTTACCTTGGGTTCCTTTGTAACCTTACTGATTATTAAACTCCTTGTTCTAGGTTTGCTCTTTGTTGGCTGAGCACTCCTGGGGAGGGTAATAAAGCAACCGGCTCAGCTTTCATATCTTAAGTTCTGATTGGTTCTGGCTGTGATTGGTTGTTGTGGGCAAAACCAGATAGTTTTGGTTTCAGACAGATTGATAAATCGGGGCTAATCAGTCTGACTGCGGATTGATGGAGTCAAAATTATTTAGAGATGGGTTTATAACCATTTCCAGCCTGATGAGCATCACCAAGTCTTCTTCTAAGGTCCCCAAAAATCTATTTGGTTTGTGCCATGATACACTTCACAAACGTGTTTAGACTATGTTAAGACTTGATTCCGCTCCATCACCAATCCACACCTGATTGCCATCCCATATCTGTTAATCCTAAAGGTTCACATACGTTTGTCAAAAATGTGGTATTGGATCATTTGCCTAAAAATAGACCAAATCTGATATTTGGTTCCCTTTATCTACGTTTGGGACTTTTGTGAAAATCTGATATTTTAGGTGGAATTTATGTAAAAAAAAAAAAAAACTCTAAAGGTTTCACAAACTTTCATGCTTTAAAGGGGTATTCCAGGAAAAAAAAACTTTTTTATTTTATATCAACTGGCTCCAGAAAGTTGAGTTGTTCTTTTCTGTCTGGCAACAGTGTTCTCTGCTGACATCTCTGCTTGTCTCGGAAACTGCACAGAGTAGAAGAGGTTTTCTATAGGGATTTGCTTCTACTCTGGACAGCTCCCGAGACAGGTGTCATCAGAGAGCACTTAGACAAAAAAGAGCTCACCTTCAGCAGCTCATCAGTACTGAAAGGATTAAGATTTTTTAATAGAAGTAATTTACATATCTGTTTAACTTTCTGGAGCCAGTTGATATATATATAAAAAAAATTTTTTTTCCTGGATAACCCCTTTAAGTTTGTTTTCCAGTTGGTTGAAAGAAAGACTATCCACAATGAGTATTATGAACATATACACTCCATCTACATGATACACCAACAGATTTTGCATTTATATATGCTGGTGGGGGAGGTTTAACTGCAAAATGTTCTTTATCTTATTAATAACATTAAAGGTAAGTCCACCTCTATCAACCAGGTCTTATTTTTCCAATACATCTAAAATAAAATATGAAGTTTCCTATACTAAATATCGCCTACCGTTTTGTGTTGACATTTCCAAAGCAAACCTGTGTGCCTCCATGGTTACAGACTACAAACCATCCCAGTGTAGTCAGAATGTGTAATTATACTCCTTTTTATCTCTCCCCTTGTACTTCATAAAATGCATTTAAAAGGTTAGCAAAAATAACAGGGATCTGTCGTCGCATGCAATGGAGGTACATGGCCAGCATAGGAGTTGCACACACAGGATAGGTAGATATTTGGATGACAGATGTGTGACTATTTCCTCATATTGTACAATTCCAGTTTGGCCGCAGCATATCAGTTTTCAGAAAAATTACTCTGAGGTGTCATTGGATGGCTGATGGCTCCCTGTTCTAGAATATGTTGTATGAACTTCATACGCTTCAGGAGGTGTTAGCTACATATAAAAAGTTTCAAAAGTAAATAAACAAATCTTAATATGTGCAGCATTTTCTAATATATTTATATATATATGGCGGTGGGCTGTAACATTAAAACCACTGACAAGAGAATTGCACAGCATCGACCATCTCATTATAATGGTCATAGAGTGGTATATATCAGGCAGTAAGTGAACAGCAAGTTCTTGTTAGTGTCTGTGTTAGAAGCATGAGAAATGGACAAGTGTAAGGGCCAAATTGTGTTGGCAACACAACTGGGTCAGAGCCTCTCCAAAACTGCAGGTCTTATGAGTTGTTCCCAGGATGCAGTGGCTAAGATCTGTCAAAATTTGCAGATGAAGATAGGACAGTCCACTCCTCTAGTGGCACCCAGGGCATGTGCCATATCTGCATGCTCTAGATACACCACTGGTTTAAAAACTAGAATGATTCACAGTTGGGATGGGGTTTTTGGGGTTGTACTCATCCTTCTTATTCCTCCAAAAACGGTGAGTGGAGTTTACACCAAAAAGCTCTATTTTTGTCTCATTAGACCACATGACCTTCTCCCATTCCTCCTCTGGATTATCCAGATGGTCATTGGCAAACTTCAGAAGGCCTAGACATGCGCTGGCTTGAGCAGGGGGACCTTGTGGGCACTGCATGATTTTAATCCATGACGGTATAGTGTGTTACTAATGGTTTTCTTGTAGACTGTGGTCCCAGCTCTCCTCAGGTCCTTGACCAGGTCCTGCTGTGTAGTTCTGGGCTGATCCCTCACCTTCTTCATCATCATTCATGCCCCATGAGGGGAGACCTTACATGGAGTCCCAGACCAAGGGAGATTGATCGTCATTTTGAACTTCTTCAATTCTCTAATAATTGCGCCAACAGTTGTTGCCTTCTTACAAAGCTGCTTGCCTATTGTCCTGTAGCCCATCCCAGCCTTGTGCAGGACTACAATTTTATCCCTGATGTCCTTATACAGCTCTCTGCTCTTGGCCATTGTGTAGAGGTTGGAGTCTGTTTGTTTGAGCGTATGGACAGGTGTCTTTTATACAGGTAACAAGTTCAAACAGGTGCAGTTAATACAGGTAATGAGTGGAGAACAGGAGGGTTTCTTAACCACTTAAGGACCAAGGACGTACCGGTACGTCCTTGGTCCTGCTCTCCTGATATAACGCGGGACCCGCCTCTAATAGCGCGCAGCGGCTAAAAGTGAAAGTGAAAGTTGCCGGCTAGCTCAGTCGGGCTGTTCGGGATAGCCGCGGCTAATCGCGGCATCCCGAACAGCTGATAGGACAGCGGGAGGGCCCCTACCTGCCTCCTCGCTGTCCGATCGCCGAATGACTGCTCAGTGCCTGAGAACCAGGCATGAGCAGTCATGCGGCAGAATCGTTGATCACTGGTTTCTTATGAGAAACCAGTGATCAGCATAGGAGATCAGTGTGTGCAGTGTTATAGGTCCCTATGGGACCTATAACACTGCAAAAAAAAAGTGAAAAAAAAAAGTGAATAAAGATCATTTAACTCCTCCCCTATTAAAAGTTTGAATCACCCCCCTTTTCCAATAAAAAAAAAACACAGTGTAAATAAAAATAAAAATAAACATATATGGTATCACCGCGTGCGGAAATGTCCGAATTATAAAAATATATCATTAATTAAACCGCTCGGTCAATGGCATGCGTGCAAAAAAATTCCAAAGTCCAAAATAGTGCATTTTTGGTCTATCAATGCAACAATGGTACCGTTAAAAACTTCAGATTACGGCGCTAAAAATGAGCCCTCATACCGCCCCATACATGGAAAAATAAAAAAGTTATAGGGGTCAGAAGTGCGACAAAATCAAACCTATATAAGTAGGGTATCATTTTAATCGTATGGACCTACAGAATAAAGATAAGGTGTCATTTTTACCGAAAAATGTACTACGTAGAAACGGAAGCCCCCAAAAGTTACAAAACTGCGTTTTTTTTTTCAATTTTGTCGCACAATGATTTTTTTTTCGTTTCACCGTAGATTTTTGGGCAAAATGACTGACGTCATTACAAAGTAGAATTGGTGCCGCAAAAAATAAGCCATCATATGGATTTTTAGGTGCAAAATTGAAAGAGTTATGATTTTTTAAAGGCAAGGAGCAAAAAACGAAAATGCAAAAACGGAAAACCCCCCTGTCCTTAACCCCTTCCCGCTATTGGACGTATGCATACGTCCAGGCGAATTACACGTTCGCGCAAATGGACGTATGCATACGTCCAAGCGATCTCCTGCGCTGCCGCTGGCAGCGCAGGAGATCGCGGGTGGGACTCAGCTGTCAATCACAGCCGGAGTCCCACCGCAGCTACCGGGGCCGCGATCGCGCCGGTCCCGGCAGCATTAACCCCATAGATGCCGTGATCAGTTCTGATCACGGCATCTACGGTGTTTGCAGGGGGAGCGCTCTCCCCCTGCCCATCAATCGCGGCGCCGCGATAAAATAAGGGGGATCGGGGGTGTCCAAGACACCCTCGATCCCCCTAGAAGAGATAGGAGTGAGGTGGCAGGTTTGCCACCCCTCCTATCCCTGCTATTGATCGGCGGAGCGGCCGACCAATAGCAGACTGGGGGCGGGGGGGTTAAAGTTCGGTTCCCCCCGCTATGCCCACCCATGGGTGTCCGGGCACAGCGGGGGGAACCGTGTAATAGTGGCGGCGGCGGCAGCGGCGGTCACTTACCCGGCGGCGGAGGCTGTGATCACGGCGGCGGTGGAGGTAAGTATGACGCCGCGTGTCCAGAGTCTGTTGCCTAGCAACATCTGTAGGGCGACAGTTTAGAGAGTGGTCTCTAAACTGTCGCCCTCCAGATGTTGCAAAACTACAACTCCCACCATGCCTTGACAGCTGTTTGCTGTGTTGGCATGCTGGGAGTTGTAGTTTTGCAAGATTTAGAGGGGTTCAGGCTGGAGATCACTGACAGTGGTCTCTAAACTGTAGCCCTCCAGATATTACAAAACTGCAACTCCCAGCATGCCCAGACAGCAGTTTGCTGTCTTAGCATGCTGAGATTTGTAGTTTTGCAACATCTGGAGGGCCACAGTTTAGAGACCACTGTCAGTGATCTCCAGCCTGAACCCCTCTAAATCTTGCAAAACTACAACTCCCAGCATTCAGGAACAGCAAATGGCTCTCTCAGCATGCTGGGAGTTGTACTTGCGTGCCTCCAGCTGTTGCATAACTACATCTCCCAGCATTCCCTTTGGCAATCAGTACATGCTGAAAGTTGTAGTTCTGCAACAGCTGGAGGCACACTGGTTGGGAAATACCGAGTTAGGTAATAGGTTCTATTATCTAACTCAGTATTTTCCAACCAGTGTGCCTCCAGCTGTTGCAAAACTACAACTCCCAGCATGCACGTTCTGTCAGTGCATGCTGGGAGTTGTAGTTCCCCCCCCCCCCTCCCATGTGAATGTACAGGTTACATTTACACTGGCGACGGATTACAGTGAGTTCCCTGCTTCAAGTTTGAGCTGCAGCCGCAGCTCAAACTCCTAGCGGGAGACTCAGTGTAATCCGCCGTCAGTGTGAATGTAACCTAAAAACACTACACTACACTAACATAAAATAAAGAGTAAAACACTAGATATACACACGTACACTGCCCCCCCACCCCCCCTTCCCCCCCAATAAAAATGAAAAACGTATCCTACAGCAGTGTTTCCAAAATGGAGCCTCCAGCTGTTGCAAAACAAAAACTCCCAGCATTTCCGGACAGCCATTGACTGTCCAAGCATGCTGGGAGTTTAGCAACAGCTGGATGCACCCTGTTTGAGAATCACTGGTGTAGAATACCCCTATGTCCACCCCTATGCAAATCCCTAATTTAGGCCTCAAATGCACATGGCGCTCTCACTTTGGAGCCCTGTCGTATTTCAAGGCAACAGTTTAGGGCCACATATGGGGTATTTCCGTACTCGGGAGAAATTGCCTAACAAATTTTGGGGGGCTTTTTCTCCTTTTACCCCTTATGAAAAGGTAAAGTTGGGGTCTACACCAGCATGTTAGTGTAAAAAAAAAACATTTTTGTACACTAACATACTGGTGTTGCCCCATACTTTAAAATTTCACAAGCGGTAAAAGAAAAAAAGCCTCCAAAATTTGTAACACAATTTCTCCTGAGGACGGAGATACCCCATATGTGGACGCAAAGTGTTCTGGGGGCGCACAACAAGGCTCAGAAGGGAGAGTGCACCATGTAAATTTGAGGTCTAAATTGGTGATTTGCACAGGGGTGGCTGATTTTACAGCGGTTCTGACATAAGTGCAAAACAATAAATATCCACATGTGACCCCATTTTGGAAACTACACCCCTCACGGAATGTAACAAGGGGTACAGTGAGCATTTACACCCCACAGGTGTCTGACAGATCTTTGAAACAGGGGTCTGTGAAAATGAAAAATAAAATTTTTAATTTGCACAGCCCACTGTTCCAAAGATCCGTCAAATGCCAGTGGGGTGTAAATTCTCCCTGCACCCCTTATTACCTTCCGTGAGGGGTGTAGTTTTAAAAATGGGGTCACATGTGGGGGGGTCCACTGTTCTGGCACCACGGGGGGGCTTTGGAAATGCACATGGCCAAATTCTCTCTCCAAAAGCTCAATGATGCTCCTTCTCTTCTGAGGATTGTAATTCGCCCCCAGTGCACTTCACGTCCACTTATTGGGTATTTCCATACTCAGAAGAGATGGGGTTACAAATTTTGGGGGGTATTTTCTGCTATTATCCCTTGTAAAAATGTAAAATTTGGGGGAAAACAAGCATTTTAGTGTAAAAAAATGCAAAAGTCGTGAAACACCTGTGGGGTATTAAGGTTCACTTTACCCCTTGTTACGTTCCCCAAGGGGTCTAGTTTCCAAAATGGTATGCCATGTGGGTTTTTTTTTCTGTCCTGGCACCATAGGTGCTTCCTAAATGCGGCATGCCCCCAGAGCAAAATTTGCTTCCAAAAAGCCAAATGTGACTCCTTCTCTTCTGAGACCTGTAGTGCGCCAGCAGAGCACTTTTCATCCCCATATTGGGTGTTTTTTGAATCAGGAGAAATTGGGCTTCAAATTTTGGGGGGTATTTTCTGCTATTACCTTTTTTAAAAATGTAAAATTTTTGCTAAACCAAGCATTTTTGGTAAAAAAAATAATTTTTTTTTTACATATGCAAAAGTCGTGAAACACCTATGGGGTATTAAGGTTCACTTTATCCCTTGTTACGTTCCTGAAGGAGTCTAGTTTCCAAAATGGTATGCCATGTCGTTTTTTTTTCTGTCCTGGCACCATAGGGGCTTCCTAAATGCGACATGCCCCCTGAGCAAAATTTGCTCTCAAAAAGCCAAATATGACTCCTTCTCTTCTGAGCATTGTAGTTCGCCCGTAATGCACTTCAGGTCAACTTATGGGGTACCTCCATACTCAGAAGAGATGGGGTTACAAATTTTGGGGGGGTATTTTCTGCTATTAACCCTTGCAAAAATGTGAAATTTGGGGGGAAACACACATTTTAGTGAAATTTTTTTTTTTTTTTTTACATATGCAAAAGTCATGAAACACCTGTGGGGTATTAAGGCTCACTTAATTCCTTGTTACGTTCCTCAAGGGGTCTAGTTTCCAAAATGGTATGCCATGTTTTTTTTTTGCTGTTTTGGCACCATAGGGGCTTCCTAAATGCAACATGCCCCCAAAAAACCATTTCAGAAAAACGTACTCTCCAAAATCCCCTTGTCGCTCCTTCGCTTCTGAGCCCTCTACTGCGCCCGCCGAAAAATTTACATAGACATATGGGGTATGTGCTTACTCGGGAAAAATTGGGCTACAAATTCAAGTATAAATTTTATCCTTTTACCCCTTGTAAAAAATCAAAAATTGGGTCTACAAGAACATGCAAGTGTAAAAAATGAAGATTTTGAATTTTCTCCTTCACTTTGCTGCTTTTCCTGTGAAACACCTAAAGGGTTAAAACGCTTACTGAATGTCATTTTGAATACTTTTGGGGGTGTAGTTTTTATAATGTGGTCTTTTATGGGTATTTCTAATATGAAGACCCTTCAAATCCACTTCAAACCTGAACTGGTCCATGAAAAATAGCGAGTTTGAAAATTTTGTGAAAAATTGTAAAATTGCTGCTGAACTTTGAAGCCCTCTGGTGTCTTCCAAAAGTAAAAACACATAAATTTTATGATGAAAATATAAAGTAGACATATTGTATATGTGAATCCAAAAAAAAAAATATTTGGAATATCCATTTTCCTTACAAACAGAGAGCTTCAAAGTTAGAAAAATTCAAAATTTTCTATTTTTTCATCAAATTTTGTGATTTTTCACCAAGAAAGGATGCAAGTTACCACAAAAATTTACCACTATGTTAAAGTAGAATATGTCACGAAAAAACAATCTCGGAATCAGATTGATAAGTAAAAGCATTCCAGAGTTATTAATATTTAAAGTGACAGTGGTCAGATGTGCAAAAAAGGGCTGCGTCCTAGAGGTGAAAATGGGCTGTGTCCTTAAGGGGTTAAGGGGTTAAAGCCCAGGAGAAAAAAATGTTTTGAATATTAACTGGTGCCAGAAAGTGAAACAAATTTGAAAATTAGATGTATGGAAGCTGTGTAGCTCACTCGGGGGTAGATTGTACCTGAGGTTAAAGGTGTTACCTTTACCCAAAAGGCCTATAATAGAATACAATTGGAGATATATAAATAGAATTTATATAGAACCAGTCCTCAAGGTACAATTTCAAAAGAATAAAGATATAGATGAAGATAAAGATGAGAGTAGGTCCAGTAGATATAATAAATGGTATTTGTGTTCGGGGACTTAATGCGTATCGTACCTACATAAACTAACCACCTGATGAACTAGCTAACAGGCAGTCTGAGTTGTGCCATGTACTGCCGTGTGTAGGTATACCTGAATAAAATAGCGGGCATACCTATTAGCCGTGAATGGATTATAGAAGAAAAGGGGGGAGGGGGGAATTTTTTCGGGTGGGATGCGAAGAACCCGCTGCGTGGAGACGTACTGACGCCGCGGGCTCTTATAGTGGTAACCCCGCCCCCTCACACAAACACAGGCCAACTACGCCGGCCTTCCCACTTGTGTTCGGGGACTTAATGTGTACCGTACCTACCTAAACTAACCACCTGATGAACTAGCTAACAGGCAGTCTGAGTTGTGCCATGTACTGCCGCGTGTAGGTATACCTGAATAAAATAGAGGGCAAAACTGCAAAATTTGAAACAAAAGCGCTTTATTAACAAACAACATGACAGTACCAAGGACTGAAAAGCACGCGACATTTCGGCCTTAGGATTGGGTATGTAGCGCATGTATATGCTGGATTTCCACCGGCCTAACTTGCGAATTATGTGAGCTGGTACCCCCTGCCGTGATGCAGATGATGCGGCACCAATACGAAGGGAGTAACCAGATATGACTGCCGCATTGCCCCCTAAACTTCTTACTAACGCTCGTATGTGCTTGATGAATTGTGCTGTGGTGAGAGCGGCCCCTTGAAACAACAGCAACGGCTGAGATCTACTGGCTCCTAGACGAGAGGTCAAGAGATTGCTTAGGACGTGCACCGGACACCACCTATGATCGGTAGGAAAGTATCGGACAGTAACCACTTGCCCTGGTAGGGATGTTTAGTAGAGCTCAACTCTAGCGTGTAGTGATCCGAACTCCGTATTAATTGACCCAGTGTCAAACAAGGACTACTCGCTGTCTTACTAGTGAATTCTCCGGGTCTGAGGAATCTGTAGTATCCTAAAAACAAAGCTGCCTTCAGACACAGACTATCCCTGAAGCCAAATGGTGACCTGTCTACAGCGTCGGCTAATTCTCTAAACAATTTGGCCGCCAGAGGTTGGCGGGAATGAGTCTTCACTCCCTCACGCCTTAGAGCGCCCCTAAGTGCAGCTTTGATAGCATGTGACGTGAACAAAGATGCTAAATGTGGTTGTGCTAATGTGATGAGGTGCTGTACCCCAGCAAGGTAAGACCTGATAGTGTTGTGAGCAAGGTGCAAAGAAGAGTGGCAAAAGCCGATGAAACCAAGTAGGAGAGTGATAGAGTGCGGAGTTTCTTCAGGGAAATTGTTACAGAATGTGGTGTAAGTGCTCCAGGCTGTTTTATACATCTCCTGAGTGCTGGGGGCCAATGATTTGTTGATGAGATGTTTGGCAGCCTCCAAGTAGAGTATTAGTCCAGGATCAGTTCTTGTGGCATGGGCACTGGAGCCCCTTGAGGGTCTGCCTCTGGCATGATATGGAAAAAGAGTTGAAAATTCAGTCTGGATAAGGAGTCTGCGGCCGTGTTCCTAACCCCTTGAATATGTGAACTGGTGAACCGGAAGTGATGCTGCAGGGACAACCATACTAATCTCCTAGCTAAAGACATAATCAAGGCTGACTTGGACCTGCCTTTACTCAGAATGTCTACGGTGGCTGCGTTGTCCGAAACAAACATCACTGTCTTCCTGTGCCACAAATGACCCCACACTTTGGCCGCAGCCACAATTGGATAGAGCTCAATAATGCTAAGCTAGAGGAGAACCCGGGTGACCGTGACACCTCGGCCGGCCACTCTCCCGCCATCCACTTACCGCCCCAGACGGCGGCAAAGCCAACGGAGGATGAAGCGTCAGAGAATATCAATGGTGAGAGATTATCAATGCCTGGAACAAAATATGCCCTGCCATTCCAATCTTTGAGAAATGACTCCCACATGAGCAAATCTGCCCTGGCATGCTTATCCAAGATTACCACATCATTCTGACCAGGGACTGAAGCCATGAGTACCAACAACCTGGAAATGAAAGACCTACCTTGTGGCATTATGCGCATAGAAGTTCAGCATGCCAAGGAGAGATTGGAGCTCAACTTTCGTGACCCTGGGTGACATGAGGGTGTCATGAATGATCTTCCTAATTTGTCCACGGGCAACCTGGCTTCCATGGCTTGAGTGTCTAATTCTATGCCGAGAAACGTGAGAGACTTGCTTGGACCCTCCACCTTCTTATCCGACACTGGAATTTGCATTTGACTGAACGAGGCCAGCAGGACTCCTAGATCCCTGGGACGTGCCTCGCCTTTCCCAATTAAAAGGAAATCATCCAAATAATGTATCACATGATTGCATTTGAACCTGTGTTCTAATATCCAATGTAAAGCTTGGGCGAACTTATCGAATATGCAGGGGCTGCTACGAGACCCGAAGGTTAATTTGACAGCAAAGTAATATTGACCACGCCATGTCAGTCCGTGCCACTTCCACAATTCTGGATTAATGGGAAGAAGTTTGAAGGCGTCAGCTATGTCTGCCTTAGACAACCAAGCATCACCCCCTATGCTGAGAATCACTGCGATGGCCTCGTCAATTGATGAATACTTGAGAGCAAACCCTTCTGCTGGAATAAGAGAGTTTAAACTCGGAGTGGAGGACGAGTAAGGAGTGGACAAGTCGTAGATCAGACGCTGTTTATTACTGAACTTGCCAACTACTAGGCCATCAAATGGTGATTCATAAAAAGGGCCTAACACAAATCCTTTAAGTACCTCATTGGCAATCAACTTATCGACCACTGCTGGATTTCGCGAAGCCGACCTCAAGTTTTCACACTCAAAAGGGGCACTGGGGAGTGCCACGAAACCAGTGTGAAATCCTTCTACCAGACCTGACATCAGATACGACACAAACTGGCTGTCTGGGTGCTCCTGAAGAAACAACTGCATGAACGATACCTCCACCACTGTTAGTCATGCTCTGACTTTTTGGGGGCATGCTGTCTTCGGGTGTACCCGGAAGCAGACTGCGCATACGTGCAGCAGTCTGCACTGGTGGTAATTGCAGACAGTATAGTTGAAATTATTGCAAATTTGGGATTTGCCTAAGTACCTGATGGGTCTACCAAGTTTGTCGGTTAAACCCGACGACTTAGGACCTCTCGTAGACACAGTGGAGGAGGATGTCCCTGGAGCTGCCTCTTCGTCCGTGTTATTGAGGCTACTGCACCATTCCGTCGTGTGAGCTATCAACTGACATTTGGCGCACACTTGGGCTTTCAAACCTGCGAAATGGTTGCAGAAAATTTCAGTGTCGATAGCTGCCCAATTCATGGTGTAATTGTACTGAACTAACGCTGCGGCCGCCTTGGCGGAAAACGACTTATGATAGTCGTAAAACGTGTTGCCGCCATACTTGTGAGACAGCTCCGTCACCTTGAAGAGATACATGTCGAGCTCTTCGCGATGCTCGGGTTTGTCCGAGCATATGATGTCCCTATATATGGCGAAGGCCATGCTAAACTCAGCAAGGGAAAGTTTCCTGCTAAGTCTAACATCCTTAGCTCTGAGGATGACCGATACCTCGCCACATGCTATCGTCTTGTTCTCTATAATGTCATGTGTGGCAATTAGAAGGGAGGCTAGGTTGACGTCCTTACCCTCAATGATATCCTTCTTAAAAATTTGCCGGGATAAAGTGGGCAGGAGCTACGCTAGGAACTACTGTGTTAAGTCCTACGGACATGGCTGGGACCGACTGCTGGACCGGCTGGACGGTCGTAGCTGAAGAAGGAGAGTTAGCCCGGTTCTCTAAGTTATCAATCCTGGAGGAGAGGGAGTTAATCAGTGTGTGTAGCTGGGTGATGGACGTATGCAACGTTTGCATAGATACTCCCCCGCCACTGGGCCCTGCTTGATCGCTAGAACCAGCCTGTTCCGTGATTAACAGGCGGTAAAGTTCAGCCTTTCGGGCAGTAGCTGGAAATGGTATGCCCCTCCGCACAAGCTCGGCCGTCAGTTTAGGGATGGTCCAACTACGTAGTGACTGCACGCTACCGTGCTCGGATGTTCTAGTGATGTTCTCCAAGATGGAGCCGGAGTCCTCGATATCAGAAGCATGAGACATCCCTACCAACAAGAAAATGGTAATTACCGCCAGACCGATGTTGTCTAGCCGAATCAACTTCAACCCATCCTAGCACCACCAATCACGCAACCAAACAAAGAAAACTTACCTATCACTGTCTCTGCCCTAATCACATGGGAAAAAACGACAACGAGGCCTGAAGACGTGTCAGACCTCCAGATTCGTGACATAGTGACATTGGTGGAATCATACCCTTAACTAGTGACAAGTGACCATACAACGTGACAAGCTTCGAAATGCCCAATGACGTGATGGGCGGTCGCCTGTTATCTTTACTACCCAAAGACGTGATGGGTAATAACCGTATCTACCTGTGTTCTGGAAACTTTTACAGGATGGAAGAATGGATGTACCACAATGAACCTGCCCACTGGAGACTGTGCACAACCTGAAAAGAAGTAAAAAACCCAGTCATACCGAGTCGCTAACCCCTGCCACTGGCTCTGACTAACCGTACCTACCTGAATATAGAAAATCGTGGCAACTACCAAGACATGCAGCTCCATACCCTACTAAACTCAACTGACAGGACAATTGACAGCCAATGCTGAACTTGAAAACAAATACAAAGAAAAACATCATTCAACCTGCCTATCCCCCGACAGTTAGGGACGTGCACCCAAAGACGTGATGGGTAACCCAAACCAAGATTGCCAGTACCTGTACTGAGAAAAGTGCTGATCTGCCACACGAGCCCACGTACTAGCCTGGAACTGGATCAGCGGATCTGACGCCAACACGACCTAGTGACAATGAACAATCCATGACCGAAAGTAACATGACTCTTACCCCTTTCTGTGCCTTCTTCCCTACGTACCTACCCTAATAACTGAATACGTATAGCAAATAACCCAGATATGGAGTTCTGTCGACTACCAACCCAGCACGAGCAGGATAGCTGAAATACAAAAATACATCATACCGTCTGGCCTAGCGAATGACAGTTTGGGACGTGAACCCAATGATCAAATGGGTAACCCCAACCAGTGGTTGTCAATACCTGAACTGGAACACATGCGCTGATCTCTACCACGAGCCCTGTACGAGTCTGGCACCAGAGAATCAAAGTCTGACACCAACTAACCTAGTAAACGAAAACACAATGACAATCCGAAGCTGCCAACAGCACCCCAAGGCCCTACATGCGAAGAACCCGCGGCGTGGAGACGTACTGACGCTGCGGGCTCTTATAGTGGTAACCCCGCCCCCTTACACAAACACAGGCCAACTATGCCTGCCTTCCCACTTATTATATTATAATAGTACAAACAAAGATTTGTTTAAAATGTATGTATGGTAAAGGACGGCCTAACAATGAGTAAAAAATAGGTAGTAAAAAATGTTAAGAAAATAATGATAATAAAAAGTGGATAAAATCAAGGGGATATGCTGTATATCAGAGCAATTAATAATAGTCTCTAATGCAGATGATATTTTCACGCAAAAAATAGTTCATTCAATTAATTGTGGATGCATACACTTCATGGGCGGCACGGTGGAAGATAGCGCTTATTGAAAGATTTGTCACAGTTCAGTTGTAATAGTCAGCGCTGAAGATATATTATTGCTGTAAAGATATAGTGTTGCTGTGAAGATACAGTGTAATGATGTGCTGGTATGCATGTCTGTGTGTTATTAAATAGCAGTGAAATAAAAACTAAAACTGTACAGGAGTCTGGGTGTGGTCAGGGGGCATGCTTAGGGTGGGACTTTTGGATGCACACCCTAATGCAATAAGTTGCCCATACCTATGATATCAATACAAGGGATTATTGTCCGACAACCAACTTGTCATTCCCATAAGACACACAGTGGGACACTGCACATGTGAAAACATCTACAATGGACGACATAACAATAAGAGGTGAAGGGGCAGCTGTCAATCTTCTGTGTGTATAAGAAGATCCGAGGCTCCACTCACACACAAGATAACAGTATTATAGACGGCACACAGTCTGTAACAAAGTAGCATATTGATCAAAGCATTGTCAAGAAAAAAAAAATGATATAATGATTTTTGTAATTGAGGAGGAGGGGTAAATCTCCAATAAAATATTTAATGAACTGTGTTTATAACTTTTCATTATCACATTTAGAGGGACAGAACTTTCAGGACATAACTACACAGAACAAGGGATTGTTTTTTGCAGGAAGAGTTGTGTTTAACCCCTTAAGGACACAAGTCATAAATGTACAGCACTGCAGCAAGATACTTCACACACAGCCTCGTACACTCGTGGCCCGACTATGAAGCAAACACAGGGGATGCGATTGATTTATAGCAGGATCTGTTGAGTGCACATGGCTGCCGGAGATCTCCTCTCCTGCTCCTTGATGGACGATCTTCTTATGCAGGATGACTTGATCAGTAGTAATGTGTTATTACATAGTACTGAATAGCATATTAAAATCTAATGACAGCATATAAAAGTCACCTATGGAGAGTAAACAGTGTAAAGTTAATATTAAAAAAAAGTTTTTTTTTAATAAATGACCCTCACTAATAAGAAAATTAAATCATGCCCCTTTTCCCATTAAAAAAAATTGTAAATAAAATATAAAAATGATAAGTATGAAATGTAAATAATGCCCCCTTGATGCCCAGCATAGTATGAGAAAGTAGGTAAGTGGGTGGGGGGAAAGGGTAGGGGGATTGGGTGGTGGTGGGTAGGTAATTTGCCCTCCCCTATTAGGTTATGCCCCCCTGTAGGTAGGTAAGAAATACTTCTTCTAAGGTAGAAGCCCCCAGTAAATCGGTAATGCCCCCAGTAAGTAGATAGGTAATGCCGCCAGTAGGTAGGTAGTAGGTAATGCCCCTAGTAGGTAGGTAATTGACAATGCCCCCAAAAGGTAGTGCCCCCAGTTGGTAGGTAGTAGGTAATGTCATCAGTAGGTCATGTCTGAAGTAGGTAGGTAGTGCCTCCAGTAGGTAGGTAGTAGATAATGCCCCCAGTAGGCAGTGCCCCCAGTAGGTTGTATGTAATGCCCAAAGGTAGGTAATGCCTCCAGTAGATAGTGCCCCCATGTAGGTACTATTCCCAGGTTGGTCATGCCTTCAGGTAAGTAGGACCCCCAACTACGTAGTGTCCCCAGATGAGAAATGCCCCCAAAAAGGTCCTCTTAAAAAAACAAAAAAAAAACAAAACACCTTTCTGATGATTTTGCACTGAGGCCGGGCTCTCAAAATCCTTCAGAGCAGCATGGGACTTTTCTGGAAGCCGTGTGATGAAATGACGTCATCATGTGGCCTGCAGCGCCTTAAAGGGGTACTCCCATGGAAAAAATTTTTTAAATCAACTGTTGCCAGAAAGTTAAACAGATTTGTAAATTACTTCTATTAAAAAATCTTAATCCTTCCAGTACTTATTAGCTGCTGAATACTACAGAGCAAATTATTTTCTTTTTGGAACACAGAGCTCTCTGCTGACATCACAAGCACAGTGCTCTCTGCTGACATCTCTGCCCATTTTAGGGAATGTCCAGAGCGGCATATGTTTGCTATGGGGATTTTCTCCAACTCTGGACAGTTCTTAAAATGGACAGACATGTCATCAGAGAGCACTGTGGTCATGATGTCAGCAGAGAGCTCTGTGTTCCAAAAAGAAAACAATTTCCTCAGTATTCAGCAGCTAATAAGTACTGGAAGGATTAAGATTTTTAATAGAAGTAATTTACAAATCTGTTTAACTTTCTGGAACCAGTTGATAAAAAAAAAAGTTTTCCACTGGAGTACTCCTTTAATGACCAATAACCCATAATTCGAGCACGTGCCATAGCAAGCAGACCCCAGTTGATTCCTGTAGCTGAGGGCCACCACTAGCAGGCCAACATGCGGCGATCCGCAGCCAGCTATTAACCATTTAGCTTGCCGCTGTCAAAGCTGACAGCAGCATCTAAAGGAACCTTTAAGTGGACCCTGGTAGTCTAGTCGGGTGCGTGGGGTTGTGAAAACTTTACATTACCCTCTTTTCCAAAATTCCATATAAAAAATATGTAAACATAATAAAAATAAACATATTTGGTATCACAACATGTGTTAAAAAATATGTAAACGTTAAAAATACCAGACCCCAGAATTGCGTTTTTTTTTATCACATCATACCCCAAAAATGAAGTAAAATGCAAACAAAAAAGTCTGATCAATGCCACAATGGTACTGATAAAAACTACAGATCAGGTGCAAAAAATGTGCCCTCATAGAGCCTGGTAAACAAAATAAAAAAAAACTTATAGTGGTCAGAAATTGGCAATTTTATTTATTTTTTTTAAAAGTAAAAAAAAAATTAAAATGAATAAAACATGATGCAAACTATACAAATTGGGTATTGTTTAAATTGCGCCGACCTAAAGTGTCAAGATTACATGTTAGTTCGACTGTATGGTGAGTGGTGTAAAAAAAAAAAAAACTCATTTGCAGAATTGCTTTTTTTTCCAGTTTAGGAGCATATATTATGGAAAAATGAACGAAGACATTACAAAGTACAATTGTCCCGCATAAAATAAGCCTTTATATGGATGTGTAGATGAAAAAATAAAAGAGCTATGGCTATTAAAGGGCGAGGAGGAAAAAACTAAAGTGCAACAACGAAAATTGGCCAGGGGGTTAAACAGCGCTCTTCTGCTTCTGTGCTGGGGCAGCTGCAGGGGGAAAGTGGGGGCTCGGGCCTCTTACTCTGATGGCGGCCCCGCATGTCAGATTTACAATAAGGGGCACCATGTAAAAACAAACCCCCACTGAGGTTGCAAAAGTGTAAAAAGGGAAAGGTGCATTGCAAAGTACAATTTGTCCTACAAATCCCTCATATGGGCCTGTGGAGGGAAAAATAAAGTGCTATGTCACTTAGAGGAAAGGGAGAAAAAAACGGAAATGCAAACATGACGTTTTCTTAAGGCCAAAATGAGCTGTGTCCTTAAGGGGTTAGTAACATATTTATGGGACACATTGGTCCAGATTTATCATAGAATATCTATGGTAGAGATTAGAGATGAGCGAACTTTTCAAAAATTTGATTCGGCCGATTCGCGCCGAATTTTCCAGAAAAGTTTGTTTCGATCCGAATTTATTTGCGGCGAATCGATGTTAAAAAAGGCTATTTCTAGCCTACATACAGCCTCTATAGGGGTATAGAACACTTTGCTGTGTCGTAAAACGCATATGGAGTGTGCTGGGGTAGTGAAATAATACTGTTATTGTCACGATTCGGCTGGCTGGAGGTGGATCCTCTGTGCCAGAGAGGGATTGGCGTGGACCATGTCGGTGGACCAGTTCTAAGTTGCTACTGGTATTCACCAGAGCCCGCCGCAAAGTGGGATGGTCTTGCAGCGGCGGTAGCAACCAGGTCGTATCCACCGGCAACGGCTCAACCTCTCTGACTGCTGAGATAAGCGCGGTACAAGGGAGTAGACAAGAGCAAGGTCGGACGTAGCAGAAGGTCAGGGCAGGCAGCAAGGATCGTAGTCAGGGGCAACTGCAGGAGGTCTGGAACACAGGCTAGGAACACACAAGGAAACGCTTTCACTGGCACAATGGCAACAAGATCCGGCAAGGGAGTGCAGGGGAAGTGAGGTATAAGTAGGGAAGTGCACAGGTGAAGGTACTGATAAAAAACCTCATGCGCCAATCAGTGGCGCACCGGCCCTTTAAATCGCAAAGACCCGGCGCGCGCCCTAAGGAGCGGGGCCGCGCGCGCCGGGACAGCACAGACGGGGAACGGGTCTGGTAAGCGAGTCGGGATGCGCATCGCGAGCGGGCGCGTCCCGCATCGCGAATCGCATCCAGGCTGGGAACATTATCGCAGCGCACCCGGTCGGCAGGTCTGACCGGGGCGCTGCGAATAGGAGAACGCTGTGAGCGCTCCGGGGAGGAGCGGGGACCCGAAGCACTCGGCGTAACAGTACCCCCCCTTGGGTCTCCCCCTCTTTTTGGAACCTGAGAATTTGAGGATAAGATTCTTGTCCAGGATGTTGTCCTCAGGTTCCCATGATCTCTCCTCTGGGCCGCAATTCTCCCAATCAACCCCAAAAATTTTTTTACCTCTGACCGTCTTGGATGCCAGAATTTCTTTTACCGAAAAAACGTCAGAGGACCCGGAAACTGGAGTGGGAGAAACAACTTTGGGAGAGAAGCGGTTAAGGATGAGTGGTTTAAGGAGAGAGACATGGAAAGCATTGGGAATACGAAGAGAAGGAGGAAGAAGGAGTTTGTAAGAGACAGGGTTGATTTGGCACTTGATTTTGAAAGGACCAAGATAACGTGGTCCCAGTTTATAACTGGGGACACGCAAGCGGACATACTTGGCGGAGAGCCATACTTTGTCTCCGGGAGAAAAAAGGGGGGGAATTCTTCTTTTCCTATCGGCATGTTTTTTCATCCGGGATGAAGCCTGTAAGAGAGAATTTTGAGTCTCTTTCCATATGGTGGAGAAGTCCCGAGTCACCTCATCAACAGCGGGCAAACCAGAGGGCATGGGAGTGGGAAGTGGGGGAAGAGGGTGACGGCCGTACACCACGAAGAATGGGGATTTAGCAGAAGATTCAGAGACTCTGAAATTGTACTAGAATTCGGCCCATGGTAGAAGATCTGCCCAGTCATCCTGGTGGGAGGAAACAAAATGTCGCAAATAGTCACCCAGAACCTGATTAATTCTTTCTACTTGCCCATTGGATTGGGGATGATAAGAAGACGAGAAGTTTAATTTGATTTTGAGCTGATTACAGAGGGCCCTCCAGAATTTAGACACAAATTGGACGCCTCTATCCGAGACGATATGCGTGGGCAGCCCGTGAAGGCGAAAAATGTGTATAAAAAATTGCTTCGCCAACTGAGGCGCAGAAGGAAGACCTGGAAGAGGGATAAAATGTGCCATCTTGGAGAATCGATCAACGACCACCCAAATAACTGTGTTGCCATGGGATAAAGGTAAGTCAGTAATAAAGTCCATACCAATCTGAGACCATGGTCGTTCAGGAACAGGCAGAGGATGGAGGAGACCAGCAGGCTTCTGGCGAGGGGTCTTGTCCCGGGCACAGACTGTACAAGCCCGCACGAAATCAACAACATCAGCTTCCAGGGTAGGCCACCAATAAAATCGAGAGATGAGCTGGATGGATTTTTTGATGCCAGCATGGCCTGCGAGGTGTGAGGAGTGTCCCCACTTGAGAATCCTGAGGCGTTGGCGTGGAGAGACGAAGGTCTTCCCTGGAGGAGTTTGTCTGATGGAAGCTGGAGAAGTGGAGATCAGACAGTCCGGAGGAATAATGTGTTGCGGGGAAGCTTCCACTTCAGAGGCATCCGATGAAGAGAGAGGGCATCAGCCCTAATGTTCTTGTCAGCAGGGCGTAAAATGAATTTCAAAGTTAAAACGGGCAAAGAACGACGACCACCTAGCCTGGCGAGGGTTCAGCTGTTGGGCAGACTGAAGATAAGAGAGATTCTTGTGATCAGTGTATATAATAACTGGATATTTGGATCCCTCCAGCAGGTGCCTCCATTCCTCAAGCGACAATTTTATGGCCAATAGTTCTCGATCACCAATGGAGTAGTTTTTCCTCCGCCGGAGAGAAGGTCCTAGAAAAGAAACCACAAGTAACAGCATGCCCGGAAGAATTTTTTTGTAGGAGCACTGCTCCAGCTCCCACCGAGGAGGCGTCTACCTCCAGCGAGAAGGGCCTAGATGGATCAGGTCTGGAGAGTACGGGAGCAGAAGAAAAGGCAGTCTTGAGATGATTGAATGCGTCTTCCGCTTGAGGAGGCCAAGATTTAGGGTTGGCGTTTTTCTTGGTTAGGGCCACGATAGGAGCCACAATAGTGGAAAAGTGGGAAATAAATTGTCTGTAATAATTGGCAAACCCCAAAAACGTTGGATAGCACGGAGTCCGGAGGGGCGTGGTCAATCCAATACGGCTGATAGTTTATCTGGGTCCATTTGTAGTCCCTGGCCAGAGACTAAGTATCCTAGGAAGGGAAGAGATTGACATTCAAAGAGACATTTTTCTATTTTGGCATATAATTGATTGTCCCGAAGTCTCTGAAGAACCATGCGGACATGCTGGCAGTGTTCTTCTAGGTTAGCAGAAAAAATCAGAATATCGTCTAGGTAAACCACAACACAGGTATATAGAAGATCACGAAAAATTTCATTTACAAAGTCTTGGAAGACGGCAGGGGCGTTGCAAAGCCCAAAGGGCATAACCAGATATTCAAAGTGTCCATCTCTGGTGTTAAATGCGGTCTTCCACTCGTCCCCCTCCCTGATGCGGATGAGATTATATGCACCTCTTAAGTCCAGCTTGGTAAAGATGTGGGCGCCTCGTAGGCAATCAAAGAGTTCCGAGATAAGAGGTAGGGGATAGCATTTTTTTACAGTGATTTTATTAAGTCCGCGGTAATCAATGCAAGGGCGTAAGGAGCCGTCTTTTTTGGAAACTAAAAAAAATCCAGCTCCGGCAGGGGAGGAAGACTTGCGGATAAACCCCTTATTTAAATTCTCTTGGATGTACTCCAACATGGCTTGTGTTTCCGGAGCAGACAGAGGATAGATTCTGCCCCGGGGTGGAGTAGTACCAGGGAGGAGGTCAATAGGACAGTCATAAGGCCTGTGAGGAGGCAAAGTCTCTGCTTGTTTTTTGCAAAAAACATCAGCATAATCCAGATAGGCCTTGGGGAGACCAGATATCGGAGGAACCACAGGGTCTTGACTGACAGTACAGGGAGCAGGCTTAAGACAGTCCTTGTGGCAAGAAGTACCCCAGTTCTTGATTTCCCCGGTGGTCCAATCGAGGGTTGGGGAATGGCGTTGAAGCCACGATAATCCAAGAAGAATTTCCGAAGTGCAGTTAGAGAGGACCAGAAATTAAATTTTTTCGTGATGGGGTCCGATGCACATTAAGAGGGGTTCCGTGCGGTAACGCACAGTACAGTCCAATCTTTCATTATTAACAGAGGCGATATAGAGGGGTCTGGCGAGACTGGTCACTGGGATGTTGAACCTGTTGATGAAAGAGGCCAAAATAAAAGGCCAAAATAAAATTTCCTGCAGATCCGGAATCCAAGAAGGCCATAGCTGAGAAGGAGAAGGTAGAAGAAGAAATCCGCACAGGCACAGTAAGACGTGGAGAAGCAGAGTTCACATCCAGAGCTGTCTCACCTTTGTGCGGAGTCGGAGTGCGTCTTTCCTGACGTGGAGGTCGGATAGGACAATCCTTCAAGAAGTGTTCGGTACTGGCACAGTACAGGCAAAGGTTCTCAATGCGGCGTTGTGTCCTCTCTTGAGATGTCAAGCGAGACCGGTCAACTTGCATAGCCTCCACGGCGGAAGGCGCAGGAACGGATTGCAGTGGACCAGAGGAGAGAGGAGCCGGGGAGAGAAACCGCCTCGTGCGCACAAAGTCCATATCCTGGCGGAGCTCCTGACGCCTTTCGGAAAAACGCATGTCAATGCGGGTGGCAAGATGAATAAGTTCATGCAGGTTAGCAGGGATTTCTCGTGCGGCCAGCACATCTTTGATCTTACTGGATAGGCTTTTTTTAAAGGTCGCGCAGAGGGCCTCGTTATTCCAGGACAATTCGGAGGCGAGAGTACAGAATTGGATGGCGTACTCGCCAACAGAAGAATTACCCTGGACCAGGTTCAGCAGGGCAGTCTCGGCAGAAGAGGCTCGGGCAGGTTCCTCGAAGACCCTTCGAATCTCCGTGAGGAAAGAGTGTACAGAGGCAGTGACAGGATCATTGCGGTCCCAGAGCGGTGTGGCCCATGACAGGGCTTTCCCAGACAGAAGGCTGACTACGAAAGCCACCTTTGACCTTTCAGTTGGAAACTGGTCCGACATCATCTCCAAATGCAGGGAACATTGTGAAAGAAAACCACGGCAAAATTTTGAGTCCCCATCAAATTTGTCCGGCAAAGATAAACGGAGGCTGGATGCGGCCACTCGCTGCGGAGGAGGTGCAGGAGCTGGCGGAGGAGATGATTGTTGAAGCTGTGGTAGTAGCTGCTGTAGCATCACGGTCAGTTGAGAGCTGGTGGCCTTGTTGCGCTGCTGGGCGACCACCGTAGTGAGGTCAGCGACAACTGGCAGCGGGACCTCAGCGGGATCCATGGCCGGATCTACTGTCACGATTCGGCTGGCTGGAGGTGGATCCTCTGTGCCAGAGAGGGATTGGCGTGGACCGTGTCGGTGGACCGGTTCTAAGTTGCTACTGGTATTCACCAGAGCCCGCCGCAAAGTGGGATGGTCTTGCAGCGGCGGTAGCAACCAGGTCGTATCCACCGGCAACGGCTCAACCTCTCTGACTGCTGAGATAAGCACGGTACAAGGGAGTAGACAAGAGCAAGGTCGGACATAGCAGAAGGTCAGGGCAGGCAGCAAGGATCGTAGTCAGGGGCAACGGCAGGAGGTCTGGAACACAGGCTAGGAACACACAAGGAAACGCTTTCACTGGCACAATGGCAACAAGATCCGGCAAGGGAGTGCAGGGAAAGTGAGGTATAAGTAGGGAAGTGCACAGGTGAAGGTACTGATAAAAAAACCTCATGCGCCAATCAGTGGCGCACCGGCCCTTTAAATCGCAAAGACCCGGCGCGCGCGCGCCCTAAGGAGCGGGGCCGCGCGCGCCGGGACAGCACAGATGGGGAACGGGTCTGGTAAGCGAGTCGGGATGCGCATAGCAAGCGGGCGGGTCCCGCATCGCGAATCGCATCCCGGCTGGGAACATTATCGCAGCGCACCCGGTCGGCACAGCAGCACAATGACAGAGCCTGGTGGTGGCATCAGTGTCAGGAGACCATATAGTGACTGAATGACATAGCGTGGACATGTTGGCAGCAAGAGGAGACCATTTAGTGGCTGAATGGCACAGCGCTGATGCACTAGTATACTACACACCAGGGCTTCACAATCCCCCCCCAAAAAACAACACAATATATGAAGCTTTTTGACAAAGATTTCTCATTGGTAGCACCCGCTATCCAAAAATTAGAAATTTCCAGACCCAGGCCCCACCTCTGCGGCATCAGTAACCCATATATTGCTTGAAGGACACAGCCTGGAGTTGGCTGATGCACCAGTACACACCAGGGCTTCACAATCTCCCCTCCAAAATCAACACAATGAGAAATTTTTGTCAAAGATTTCTCATTGGTAGCACCAGCTTTCCAAAAATTTGAAATTTCCAGAACCAGGCCCCACCCCTGTGGCATCAGTAACCCATATATTGCCTGCATGACACAGCCTGGAGTTGGCTGATGCAAGAGTACACACCAGGGCTTCACAATCCCCCCCCCAAAAAAAAAACAACACAATATAGGACATTTTTGTCAAAGATTTCTCATTGGTAGCACCCGATATCCAAAAATTTGAAATTTCCAGACCCAGGCCCTACCTCTGCGGCATCAGGAACCCATATATTGCCTGAAGGACACAGCCTGGAGTTGGCTGATGCACAGTACACACCCGGGCTTCACAATCCCCTCCAAAAAACAACAACATTTTAGAAATTTCTTAAAGAAATACCTTTGTGTAAGAACAAGCGCATATCCAACAGAAAATTGGCCAGGGGGTTAAACAGCGCTCTTCTGCTTCTGTGCTGGGGCAGCTGCAGGGGGAATGTGGGGGCTCGGGCCTCTTACTCTGATGGCGGCCCCGCATGTCAGATTTACAATAAGGGGCACCATGTAAAAACAAACCCCCACTAAGGTTGCAAAAGTGTAAAAAGGGAAAGGTGCATTGCAAAGTACAATTTGTCCTACAAATACATCATATGGGCCTGTGGAGGGAAAAATAAAGTGTTATGTCACTTAGAGGAAAGGGAGAAAAAAACGGAAATGCAAACATGACGTTTTCTTAAGGCTAAAATGAGCTGTGTCCTTAAGGGGTTAGTAACATATTTATGTGACACATTGGCCCAGATTTATCATAGAATGTCTATGGTAGAGCTATATCCCCACGTTTATTTGGGTGGTGGGTTTGACTAGCGTGCATCTTATTTATCAAGAAGGTGCAGCAGGATGATGAATTTTGCGCAGCTCTGCTGTGGTGGGAAAAGCTCTACCACATACAGATGCTTGTGAGGGAGGGAAGTAGACACTTTCCCGGGTCCTGAATTTGGCAGGTTAGGTGTTTTTACTTACTTTCACAGAGCTGCCGGGCATCATCGTGATCGGTGATGTCTGGCATTAGAGATGGGTCCTGTGGCAGATAGCCGCCAGGACCACCCAGCTGTGACCCGTGCTCAGCTCCTGAGCGCATGTCATAGAAGGGGAGTGGGACGCTGTCGTCCACAAGGGGTTAAAGGTTGAATTGTGGAAGGTAGAAATTATTCTCACGCCAACTGGTAAGTGGTGTAGCGCTGCGCCTTAAAAAGTACCTTTGCGCACAAAATAGCGACTTTTGACAAAAGTCGCAAATGATAAAACACGTGACCACTGCATGGTCAAAAAGAAAAAGTTCTACGCGAAGGAAAAAGAGAAAACTGTCTATATCAAAAGGCGCATAAAAGTCGCTAAATATGCTGCTTGCGCCTGAACTGCGCCTAAACATAGATAAAAAAAACTGCTCTAAAACCAATGATAAATCCCTCCCATTGTGTTTACCCTTTTTTTTCCTCATCTATATTTGGCGCTATTTTGGAGCAAGTGTCCTTTTTTTTGCCTTTCGTTTTACACATTACCAGCACACAAAAAGGTGTAGAAAAATGCTTCACTTACACCTACAGAGGGACATTCATCATTGTGGGGGGCATTCATCATTGTGGGGGGCATTCATCATTGTGGGGGGGGGCATTCATCATTGTGGGGGGGGGGCATTCATCATTGTGGGGGGCATTTATAATTGTGGGGGGGGGGGGCATTCATCATTGTGGGGGGGGCATTCATCATTGTGGGGGGCATTCATCATTCTGGGAGGGGCATTTATCATTGTGGGGGGCATTTATCATTGTGTGGGGCATTCATCATTGTGGGGGGCATTCATCATTGTGGGGGCATTCATCATTGTGGGGGCATTCATCATTGTGTGGGGGGCATTCATCATTGTGGGGGGCATTCATCATTGGGGGGGCATTCATCATTGTGGGGGGCATTCATCATTGGGGGGCATTCATCATTCTGGGAGGGGCATTCATCATTGTGGGGGGCAATTATCATTGTGTGGGGCATTCATCATTGTGGGGGGCATTCATCATTCTGGGGGCATTCACCATTGTGGGGGCATTCATCATTCTGGGGGGCATTCATCATTGTGGGGGGCATTCATCATTCTGGGGGGAATTCATCCTTGTGTGGGGCATTCATCATTCTGGGGGCATTCATCATTGAGGGGGGCATTCATCATTGTGGGGGGGGCATTCATCATTGTGGGGGGCATTCATCATTGTGGGGGGCATTCATCATTGTGGGGGGCATTTATCATTGTAGGTGTAAGTGAAGTATTTTCTACACCTTTTCTGTGTGCTGTAATGTGTAGGAACAACTAATGTATTATATGGTCACAGAACATTTGATACATTTTGTGCAGGTCACATTTTCTGAAATTTCTCTCTTCACATACACCAAAAATCTAAGCTAAGTCTGGGCTGGTGTAGTTAAGAGAATTCTCTGTGGTTTTGCGCCTTTCCCCAAAAAGGCGCAGTTCATACGACCGTCCACATCATGCATATTGCCATCATGTGTATCAGTGGATTACAACTCAAAATCTGCAGAAATGTGTAAAGCAAAAGGAGCAAAAGAGGCGCAAAAAAGGAAACTTGCGTCAAAATAGCGTCAAATCTAGACAGAAAAAAGGGTAAACACAAATATTAATGCCCCCATTATGTATGACATTTTTTTGTCAGCAAAAGAATTAAAAAAATGTTTTTGGGATCTGTAATTATGGCATTCCCAATGTGATATAGACTCCAGATGATAACGTTATGAGTTTATAGTTTATAGATAACAAATGTATATATTTTATTTTATCCTATTAAGGAAGCAGGGCCTGTATGCCCTGCGCCCACTCCCTTTCTATAATGCGGGGTCACGCCGTGACCTCATGTCATAGTGGGTCGGGCCGACCTCTAACAGCGGCCGGTACCCGTGGCTAATAGCGGGCATAACTGATCGCGGTGACGTGTGCTGTTAACCCTTTAGACACAGCGATCAAAGTTGATCGTCGTGTCTAAAGTTAAAAAACAATGATTCCCGGCAGCTCAGTTGGGTCGATCGGGACCACCCGATCCTCTGTACGGACACGAGGAGGTTCCCTACCTTCCTCCTCATTGTCCGATCGCCAAATGACTGCTCCGTGCCTGAGATTCAGGCAGGAGCAGTCAAACGGCGATAACACTGATCAATGCTATGCTATGGCATAGCATTGATGAGAGATCAGTGTATTGCATGTTATAGCCCCCTATGGAAAAAAAAAGTTTGATTCAACCCCTCCCCTAATAAGATTTTGAATCAACCCCCTTTTCCCATTTAAAAAAAAAACTGTGTAAATGTCCAAACTATAAAAATATATCATTAATAAAACCGCACAGTCAATGGCGTACGTGTAAAAAAATTCAAAGTCCATAATAGAGTATTTTTGGTCACTTTTTCTACGTATATATTTTCCTGCATGTAGTTATGATTTTTTCCAGAAGTCTGACAAAATCAAACCTATATAAGTAGGGGATCATTTTAACCGTATGGACCTACAGAATAATGATAAGGTGTCATTTTTACTGAAAAATGCACTGCGTAGAAACGGAAGCCCCCAAAAGTTACAAAATGGCCTTTTTTTCTTCAATTTTGTTGCACAATGATTTTTTTTTTTTTTTTTGGTTTTGCCGTAGATTTTTGGGTAAAATGACAATAAAAAAAAAGTTATTACAGAGTAGAATTGGTGGCGCAAAAAATAAGCCATCTTATGGATTTTTAGGTGCAAGACTGAAAGGGTTATGATTTTTAAAAGGTAAATAGGGAAAAATCCAAAGTGCAAAAATGGAAAAATGCTGAGTCCTTAAGCGGTTAATTTATTTTTTTGTGAGCAATTCCTTTTTGTGCCCAGAGTTGTAGTTTGGGGTTCAGTCCCCTATCAGCTGATGGCCGGGTCGGCTTTATTCCAGAATTGGGTTATGATGAGGAGACGCCCCCTGTGAGCACAGAAGTGACAGTTCACACAGTGATACAATCTCTAGAAGTGATGCTGTATATAGAAGTATATACTGCGGGGTGTCCCCTTCTATACAATTATGGCTCTTTCTTCCAGCGCTATGTAAAATGGCCATATCCAGTGTATACACAGCCAGAATAGTCCAGGCTGTAGAGGCTGACCTGTGTAAGGCAGAAATGACAGGTAATGCTGATGTCATCGATGATGTCATAATGACAGGGAGGCTAGTAATTCCATGCGCAGCTGATTTCAGCCCAGTGTGCACTTGATCTCTGATCGGTGTGTGTTTCTTTCGCTTGCTGTTTATTGGCTAGTTTTGTTTCGTCTGGTGACAACATCTGATCCAGCAGCGCTTTTTGCGCCACTGCGCAACTTGCGCAGCTTTTCTTCGCTTGCTGTTTATTGGCTAGTGATATTCCTTCTGGTGACAACATCTGGACCAGCGGCGCGTTTTGCGCAACAGTGCGACTTGCACGACTACTTGATTATTGTGACTGTCTCAAAGGTAAGAATTTTATCATTTATTACTTATAATCCCAGTATATATATATATATAAAACACAACGTGTGTGTGTATGTTCCAGCATCACGTCCAAACGGCTAAACATATTAACATGAAACTTGGCCACATGTTACTTATATATCATCAACAAACATAGGATAGGTGATTTAACCCTTACTCACCCCCATTTGCCAGGGGCGGGGTTTATGTTTAAAGTCCCATACAAGTCAATGGGAAATATATGTTACTGCATAACTTCCAAACGGCTGGAGATATTTCGATAATACTTGGTCATATGTTACTTATATGTCCACTTAAAATATAGGATAGTTAATTTAACCCTTAACTACCCCCATTTGTGAGGGTCAGGGTTTTTGTTTAAAGTCCCATGCAAATCAATGGGAAATGTATGTTCCCACATAACTTCCATACGGCTGGAGATATTTCAATACCTGGTACACATATTACGGGTCGGGATAGGAGGTCGGGATAGGAGGTCGGGATAGGAGGACCAGGATAGGAGAACCGGGATAGGAGGATGGGATAGGAGGTCGGGATAGGAGGTCGGGATAGGAGGTCGGGATAGGAGGTCGGGATAGGAGGACGGGATAGGAGGTCGAGATAGGAGGACGGCATAGGAGGTCATGATAGGAGGATGGGATAGGAGGACGGGAAAAGAGGACGGGAAAGGAGGTCGAGATATGAGGACGGGAAAGGAGGACGGGAAAGGAGGACGGGAAAGGAGGATGGGAAAGGAGGACGGGATAGGAGGACGGGATAGGAGGTTGGGATAGGAGGTCGGGATAGGAAGTCAAAAGCTTCCTCCTTTGTTTATTTTCCTCCCCAACAAGGATTAGGAAGGAAAAACCGGGCAACGCCGGGTACTCAGCTAGTAAATATATATATATATATATATATATATATATATAGTAGAGTTCTCATACAAGGCCACATTCACACACAACATTAGTAATGTCATTTCTATTCCCCCTAATACTTCACCATAACGAGATGTTATAGGAATTTTGTGTGATTCTCATAACTTGGATAAGTTCCTATATCAAGGTTTCCCAACCAGTGTGCCTCCAGCTGTTGCAAAACTACAACTCCAAGCATGCCCGGACAGCTGAAGGCTGTCCGGGCATGCTTGGAGTTGGAGTTTTGCAACAGCTGGAGGCACATTGGTTAGAAAACATTGATATACTGTATAAACAGATATACACATGAGATAGGCTGTCCGGGCATGCTTGGAGTTGTAGTTTTGCAACAGCTGGAGGCACACTGGTTAGAAAACATTGATATACTGTATAAACAGATATACACATGAGATAGGCTGTCCGGGCATGCTTGGAGTTGTAGTTTTGCAACAGCTGGAGGCACACTGGTTAGAAAACATTGATATACTGTATAAACAGATATACACATGAGATAGGCTGTCCGGGCATGCTTGGAGTTGTAGTTTTGCAACAGCTGGAGGCACACTGGTTAGAAAACATTGATATACTGTATAAACTGTATAAATTCCCTATTCAAAGGTATCACACATTTGATAATATAAAATAGGAGAAGACAAGGTTTTTAGTTTTTAAAGAACATTTGATAAATGAGGAATGACACCTGTTTCCCACAATTTAGGTCCCTTCCCCTCTTTACTAAGGACCGCCCTAATGGCACTTCCATCCTAACAAAATATCACATTAATAATTTATAAATTACTTCTATTAAAAAATCTTAATCCTTCCAGTACTTTTTAGGGGCTGTATACTACAGAGGAAATGCTTTACTTTTTAGATTTCTCTGATGACCACAGTGCTCTCTGCTGACCTCTGCTGTCCATTTTAGGAACTGTCCAGAGCAGGAGAAAATCCCCATAGCAAACATATGCTGCTCTGGACAGTTCCTAAAATGGACAGCAGAGGTCAGCAGAGAGCACTGTGGTCGTGACATCAGAGAAATCTAAAAAGTAAAGCATTTCCTCTGTAGTATATAGCCCCTAAAAAGTACTGGAAGGATTAAGATTTTTTAATAGAAGTAATTTACAAATCTATTTAACTTTTTGACACCAGTTGATTAAAAAAAAAAAAAAAAAAGTTTTCCACGGGAGTACCCCTTTAAAGACACTACAGAATTTGTATTTATTTGTTGTTTTATTATATTATTAAGATGATTTTATTTTTATTTCCTCAGTCACAATGGATAATTGGAGAAGAGGAGACTCCCCCGATGAGGTAATTTGTCTTATCTGAATCATCTATCTAGATATTTGTAGCTTCTATAACATATCTGTAGAGCAGGGTTTCCCAACCAGGGTGCCTCCAGCTGTTGCAAAATTACAACTCCCAGCATGCCTGGACAGCCTTTGGCTGTCCAGGCATGCTGGGAGTTGTAGTTTTGCAACAGCTGGAGGCACCCTGATTGGGAAACACTGGTGTAGAGAATCAGTAAATCCCTTATACAGACTCCATTCTACTCATACAGTCTGGTCATCCTCTAGTGAGCTGGCATCAGGTATAGACAGACTGTAATCTGCTTAACATTCATGGTCCATGCCCGGGTATCATTAGTTGTCTGGGCATGCTGGGAGTTGTAGTTTTGCAACATCTGGATGGCCATAGTTTGGAGACCACTGCTGTAGCCTAAAACTGATAGAGATAATATCCCTGTATGTATATTGATCTAACAGGATACTGTTATATACACTGGTAATCTTTTATGTGTCGGTTCTCTTTAAAGGGGTACTCCGGTGGAGAATAAGTCAGCTGGTGCCACAAAGTTATACCGATTTGTAGATTACTTCTATTTAATAATCTTACTATACTACAGAGGAAGTTGTGTAGTTTTTTTTTCCAGTTGAGGCAAATCCCCATAGCAAACCTCTCCTGCTCTGGACAGTTCCTGAGATGGACACAGGTGTCAGCAGAGAGCACTGTGGTCAGACTGGAATGAACTACACAGCTTCCTTTGGAGCATACAGCAGCTGATAAGTACTGGAAGGATTAAGATTTTTAAACAAAAGTAATTAACAAATCTGTATAACTTTCCGGCACCAGTTGATTTAAAATAATATTTTACACCGGAGTTCCCCTTTAAAGGGCTTATCTAGGAACAGAAAAACAGAGCTAATTGCTTTCCAAAAAAACGCTCCCCGTCTGTCTCCAAGTTGGGGTAGGTTCTGCAGCTCAGTTCCATGGAGGTGAATGAAGCCAAGTTGTAATACCACACCCAACCTGGAGACAGATGTGGAGCTGTTTTTGAAAGAAATTAGCTCTGTTTTTGTATTCATGGATAATCCCTTTAATGTTCTCATGTTTCTGATCTTTTCTTCCTCTTTTCTATGTTCACTATAGGAGAATATGAGGAGACAACCACCACCTCCACCTTCTTCACCTACTGATGAAATGATGGAGAATAACGCTGAGGTACTGTCTGCTGTCATCATATATGTGTTATAGTAAGAAGAATACCCCCATTATTGTATCGGGCTCCTCTGTATGGACTCATGTACACTGGTACGGGGCCTGGACTGCGGGGCTCGGAGCCATACAGTCTTAACCCATTGTTATACAGGCTCAGTGCCCTTTATGAGAGTCTCCTATACTGTACAACATATAAAGTTATAGGATTATTTTTATATAAAGTTATATCATATTTAACCCCTTAAGGACGCAGCTCATTTTCACCTTAAAGGGGTATTCCAGGCTAAAACTTTTTTTTATATATCAACTGGCTCCGGAAAGTTAAACAGATTTGTAAATTACTTCTATTAAAAAATTGTAATCCTTCCAATAGTTATTAGCTTCTGAAGTTTTCTGTCTAACTGCTCAATGATGATGTCACGTCCCGGGACCTGTGCATGATGGGAGAATATCCCCATAGGAACTGCACAGCTCCCGGGACGTGACATCATCATTGAGCAGTTAGACAGAAATGGGTGCACAACAGCAAATTTTTTTTTTACATTTATTTTCTATTCTGGTTTGTAATATTTTAAATATTGTTAAAGACAGTATCAAGGTATGCTCACATGCTGTCAGATCAGATGAAGATAATGGGGGGATATTCTCCCATCATGCACAGCTCCCGGGACGTGACATCATCATTGAGCAGTTAGACAGAAAACTTCAGACGCTAATAACTATTGGAAGGATTAAAATTTTTTAATAGAAGTAATTTACAAAATCTGTTTAACTTTCCGGAGCCAGTTGATATATAAAAAAAAAGTTTTTGCCTGGAATACCCCTTTAACCCTTTAGGTGTTTCACAGGAATAGCAGCAAAGTTAAATTCAAAATCTATTTTACAAGGGGTAAAAAGAGAAAAATCTTCCTAAAATTTTAAGCCAATTTCTCTCGAGTAAGGAAATACCTCATATGTGTATGTGAAGTGCTCTGTGGGTGCACTAGAGGGCTCAGAAGGGAAGGAGCCACAATGGGATTTTGGAGATTGAGTTTTTCTGAAATGGTTTTTGGGGCGGCATGTCACATTTAGGAAGCCTCTATAGTGCCAGAACAGCAAAAAAAAAAAAAAAAAAAAAAAAAAAAAAACAAACACATGCCATACTATTTTGGAAACTACACCCCTCAGGGAATGTAACAAGGGGTCCAGTGAGCCTCAACACCCCACAGGTGTTTTGACAACTTTTCATTAACGTTGGACGTGTAAATGAATTTTTTTCCCCACTAAAATGCAGTTTTCCCCAAAAATTTTACATTTTTACAAGAAATAATAGGAGAAAATGCCCCCCAATATTTGTAACATGGCATACTATTTTGGAAACTACACCCCTCAGGGAATGTAACAAGGGGTACAGTGAACCTTACCACCCCACAGGTGTTTGACGACTTTTAGTTAAAGTTGGATGTGTAAATGAATTTAAATTTTTTTCCACTAAAATGCAGTTTTTTCCACAAATTTTACATCTCTACAAGGGGTAATAGGAGAAAATGCACCCCAAAATTTGTAACCCCATTTCAAATTTTTTACCCAATTTAGGGTAACACCAGCATTTTAGTAAAAAAAAAATGTTTTTGCCATTTTCCCATCCAACTTAACAAAAATTCATCAAACACTTGTGGGGTGTTCAGGCTCACTATACCCCTTGTTACGTTCCATGAGGCGTGTAATTTCCAAAATTGGGTCACATGTGGGTATTTATTTATTTGGGGTTTATGTCAGAACCGCTGTAATATCGGCCACCCCTGTGCAAATCACCAATTTAGGCCTCAAATGTACATGGTGCACTCTCACTCCTGAGCCTTGTTATGCGCCCGCAGAGCATTTTACGTCCACATATGGGGTATTTCCGTACTCATGAGAAATTGCGTTACAAATTTTGGGGGTCTTTATTTCCTTTTACCTCTTGTGAAAATAAAAAGTATGGGGCAACACCAGCATGTTAGTGTAAAAACACTATTTTTTTTTACACTAACCGGGTGATATAGACCCCAACTTTTCGTTTTCATAAGGGGTAAAAAGAGAAAAAGCCCCCCAAAATTTGTAACTCAATTTCTCCCGAGTACGGAAATACCCCATATGTGGCCCTAAACTGTTTCCTTGAAATACGACAGGGCTCCAAAGTGAGAGAGCGCCATGCGCATTTGAGGACTAAATTAGGGATTGCATAGGGGTGGACATAGGGGTATTCTACGCCAGTGATTCCCAAACAGGGTGCCTCCAGCTGTTGCTAAACTCACAGCATGCCTGGACAGTCAGTGGCTGTCCAGAAATGCTGGGAGTTGTTGTTTTTACGATATGTTTTCTATTTTTATTGGGGGGGGGGGGGGGACAGTATAAGGGGTATATATGTAGTGTTTTACCCTTTATTATGTGTTAGTGTAGTGTTTTTAGGGTACATTCGCACTGACGGGTTTACAGTGAGTTCCCCGCTAGGAGTTTACGATGCGGCAGAAAGTTTTCCGCAGCTCAAACTTGAGGCAGGGAACTTAGTGTAAACCTGCCGGTGTGAATGTAACCTCCAGCTGTTGCAAAAGAAGTTTCACTGGTAGGAAAACCTTCAGTTAGGTTCCGTTACCTAACTCACTATTTTGCAACCAGGGTGCCTCCAGCTGTTGCAAAACTACAACTCCCAGCATGTACTGATCTCCGAAGGGCATGCTGGGAGATGTAGTTATGCAACAGCTGGATGTATGCAACTACAACTCCCAGCATGCCGAGACAGCTGTTTGGGCATGCTGGGATTTGCAGTTTTTAACCATCTGGAGGGCTACAGTTTAGAGACCACTGTACTGTGATCTTCAAACTGTGGCCCTCCAGATGTTGCAAAACTACAAATCCCAGCATGCCCAGACAGCAAACTGCATACGCCCTGCGTCCGAAGAGGTTAAAGTCTTAAATATTATATAACATCTGAAGCCGATATGATATTCTCCCATACTTTACATGACTTTTATATGATAGTCTCCCATATTATATAACGTATGATGTTTACATGATAGTTTCTAATATAATATATGACATTTATATGATAGTCTCCTATATTATATATGACTTTTATATGATAGTCTCCCATATTATATAACGTATGATGTTTACATGATAGTTTCTAATATAATATATGACATTTATATGATAGTCTCCTATATTATATATGACTTTTATATTATATTCTCCTATATTATATATGACTTTTATATTATATTCTCCTATATTATATATGACTTTTATATGATATTCTCCCATATTATATAGGACTTTTATATGATATTCTCCCATATTATATATCACTTTTATATTATATTCTCCCATATTATATATGACTTTGATATGATATGGATTTATTAAATGCAACGCGTTTCGCTGCGCATGCGCAGCTTCATCAGGCATAACAAGAGAAGGCTGATGACAGATATATATATAACTTTTATATGATAATCTCCCATATTATATAGGACTTTTATATTATATTCTCCTATATTATATATGACTTTTATATTATATTCTCCCATATTATATAGGACTTTTATATGATATTCTCCCATATTATATAGGACTTTTATATGATATTCTCCCATATTATATAGGACTTTTATATTATATTCTCCTATATTATATATGACTTTTATATGATATTCTCCCATATTATATAGGACTTTTATATTATATTCTCCCATATTATATATGACTTTGACATGATATTCTCCTATATTATATATGACTTTTATATTATATTCTCCTATATTATATATGACTTTTATATGATATTCTCCCATATTATATATGACTTTTATATGATATTCTCCCATATTATATAGGACTTTTATATGATATTCTCCCATCTTGTCTTACAGGTTACGGCACATCTACCTGGGCAGTGCCTTGAGGACAGCGTACAGGTTAGATTCTCTTTGCATTACCTTCTATCTATATCTTATTACTTCATTATGTTTGGCAAGAAGAAATGACTATGGCTTTGTTCACATCTGAGCAGGAGACCGATGTGGGGTCTCTGACTAGGATACATACCTGCAGCCCGGAGTGGTGTCCCTCTGAAGGTCCGCTTCTTTCTTCAGTGAATTGTGCAGGAGGCGGGCCCGCTGGTTGAATTTGAATATTCATGAGCGCTGGTCATGTGAGCACTCAGTAGGCGCAACCACTCACGTGACCAGCGCCCATGAAATATTCAAGCTCCCCTGGTAGGCCCGCCTCCTGTGCGCAATTCACCGAAGAAAGAAGCGGACCATCAGAGGGACACTGCTCCGAGCTGCAGGTACGTATCTTAGTCAGAGACCCCGCATCGTCTCCTGTTCCCCCGCACTATAACCCAGTGTATTGAGTTCAGTATGGGGGAACAGAATGATCGTTTTCCTTTAAACTTATTGATGCTTCTATTTCAGGTTCTCCCAAGAGTTACCTGTCAGCTCGCCCAGTTTACCATCTCTGAGGTTTGTATCTATGTATTTTTCTATTTAGCAAACGGATGTTGAGGCAGCGCAGCCAGAGTAAAGTGTAGTTGGTGGGTGCTGGCTAGTTTAAACAGTCCCGGTCGCAGACAGTATAGAAATATCCAGTAAAAAGGTTCAGCAGCACACCAGAAGAATTGCAAATGGGGATTTTTAATGTCCCATGTTCAGATACAACGTTTCAGCAGTTTCCCACTGCCTTTCTCAAGCATCTCATGCTGAAACGTTGTATCTGAACATGGGACATTAAAAATCCCCATTTGCAATTCTTCTGGTGTGCTGCTGAACCTTTTTACTGGATATTTTACTATTTATTTATCTGCTTGGGCAGGTTACCAACCAGTAACGGCTCTGCGGGCAGATACCTTGGATAACGCCAAGGGAGATGCCGGGAGCATATGTGGTCCCTTAGTAGCTTTGGCAAAAAGGGACATCGAACCTGGAACCTCGCAGGTACTTTTTGGTCTGGAGGCGAAGGGTAAGGTTTGTTGGGGGCCTCTCTCCTGTCGGAGAAGGGCTTGCGATAGACCGCATCCTTTGTGCACATTTTTTAGTGTAACACGTTCGCACTTTTTCTTGCACTTTGGGTGATTCGAGAGCACGTTCCTCGGCTCTTAAAAAAAATGTATTTGTAATGTTTATTTAATTCATTATGTTTTATACCTCCCTTATAACAAAACCTCTCCTTTGTCTCCCATTATATTTAGACTGATAGCACATCATCAGATGAGGATACAAGTTCGGATGAATCCAGTCCCATCAGCCCCATCCGTCCTAACAGTCCTATTAGCTCCATCGGCAGCATCAGCCTTCAGGTATTCCCTTTTCTTTCATTTACCTTTTATATGTAACACTTATGTATAATGCCAAATCGCTTCTTGGCCTTTTGGCTAAGATCAAGTGTAGTACCTCTTTAGCTAGTTGGCGGTGTGGGAGACCACCAAGGCAGGAGATGGGAACCACACAGAACAGTCCAGGTGTACCAGGGTAAGCCATGTGCATCCGGCGGCCGAGCCTGAAGCGACCTGCGCCATCTGGATTTGGCCCTAAGGTTCTAGTAGAGTGAAGGCCGAGGTGCAAAAGTGCCCTGGGAGTGGTGACCCCAGGGTGCCGGAACTCACTTGGGATTGGCTACCCCACTTGACTGATGGCACGAAGCACGCACTTTTTTCTCTCATTCTTCTGAGCATTCACCTCTAGCGTTCCGGCCTTCTGGCTCTTGATCTGCAGAGGATTTTTATAGATCATTCACTTATTTCTATTATGTGTTTTTGTCACTGTGCTCACGTTTGTGTTCTTTATGTGTCACAAGGATTTGGTAGTATGCGGTAGCCCTTCTGGGTGTCCCTCCTGCCAGTCTAGGGGAGGTGAGTGTGTGGTCATTAGGTTCCTCACCTCCTTGCCATACCCTGTGGTACTCCTGCTTCAGCATGAGTTCCAAACCGGTTTTACTGGTTCCTTGGTGGCAATCTGGTTAACGCCTAGTTGCCCGCCGGGAACACTTTTCGGTCCCTGAGTAGCTTAAGCCAAAGGGGACATTGTACCTGGAACATCGCAGGTGTCTTATGGCCCGGAGGCGAAGGGTTTGGTTTAGTTGGGGGGCCTCTCCTTTCAGAGAAGGGCTTGCAATGGACCGCATCCTTGTGCACGGTTTTTGTGTGAACACTTTTGCACTTGTTACTTGCACTTGGGTGATTTGGGAGCACGCACTTCGGCTCTTCAAAAAAAAATCTACCTATCTATCTTATATTTACCTACCTATCTATCTTATATCCACCGATCTATCCGTCTATCTATCTATCTTATATCTACCTATCTATCTATTCTAAGGCTATGCTCATCTTTAGCTTAAAAATACTAATAAAACACTCTTTTGATTTTTATCTGATCTTCTCCCGTATTTTCTTAGCAGGTCCCAGCACCCCAGTGTCCTCAGCACATCTTTCTTCATTGTCCTGGCTCCCTGGTTAGTTTATACTTTTCATATTGTTTATATGTAATGTTTATTTCATTAATTTATTGTGTAGAACACCCTGTTTGTTATATATCTGCCTTATAACAATAGCACATATGGTAACCCTGGACCTCTCCTTTATCTCCCATTATACTCAGACTGATAGTTCTTCATCAGATGAGGAAACAACAAGTTCGGATGAATACAGTCCCATCAGCCCCATCCGTCCTAACAGTCCCATCTGTCCTATCGGCTCGATCAGCAGCATCAGTGATCAGGTATTCCCTTTTCATTCATTTACCTTTTTTATATAACACTTCTGTATAATGCCAATGACTTTTTGTGTAAGGCTATGTTTGCACGGCGGAATTTCCGCAGGGAATTCCGCAGAGATTCCGCAGCAGCAGTGTCCCATTAGATTCAATTGGATCCTGCCGCTCTGTTCAGAGGGCAGAATTTCTGCACCAGAAACATTAAGGGTACGTTACCACCTGGCGTATTTTGCTGCGTATTTGCTGCATATTTGCTGCTGCGTATTTTATTTCCCATTGAAGTCAATGGGAAAGAAAATATGCAGCAGCAAATATGCAGCAAATACGCAGCAAAATACGCCAGGTGGGAACGTACCTTAAACGTGAAATTAAATTCCAGTGTCCGCAGAAAGAATAGTATGTTATGCCGGCGCTCCGCTCTCAGGGGCAATGTTCACGCAGAGATTTTCCTTGAGAACATAGCCTAAGATGAATCCCATAGCTGGAGCTAGGCTACACATATCAGATCATTTAATCCCCTGATATCTACTATTGTAGGAGAATCAGGACACCCCCATACACTGGGCTCCTCTATATATAGCCTGGGTTTTATGATTAAGGGTAGAAAGTCCCGTGTCTGTCTCCTCCATCATGCCCCTAACATGGGCCAATTCCTCTAGTAGTGTGCCACATAGGCAAAAAATGTGAGGATCCAGCCGAAGGCTGAGGCCAGACTTACCAGAGGTTCTCCACTCCTGGTTATACATTAGCCCCATTGTCTATAAATGAAGTGGCAGATGACATACTTGCTCCGGACAGTTCCTAAAATGGACAGAGGTGTCAGCAGAGAGCACTGTGGTCTGACAGAAAGGAAATTTATAAAGAAAAGAACTTCCTGTGTAGCATATAGCAGCTGATAAGTACTGGAAGGGTTATGATTTTTAAATAGAAGTAATTTGCAAATCTAATGCAAAAAGAAGCACACTAGTGCTTGCTTCTTCCGGCCTCTTTGAAGGACTCAGGACCCCCAGGAATCTTTAATTTCATGATCTTGGCCGACTGTATATTCCAGAGAGCACTCTACTATGTAATATTAATGTCTCCTCTTTTATGTTTTCAGCCACAACCAAGGTACTCCGTAAGATACCCAGGACAAGTCATCCCGGAGGTCAGTTTCTTCTCATAAATAATATGTAATATAATAATAAGAATAATATCTAATAAGGTGTATTTCTTCTGGCATCTTATACTAGGATTGGTTCATTGGTCCCATGCCTGAGTTGGCCTCAATGCCGGAGTATAGGGCCATGTGTGAGTGGTACAGCTCAGACCGCGAGGTACGTACTATACAAATACATGGAGCTATGTCTATAAGCCAGTGTGGCTCCAGCTGTTGCAAAACTAAAACTCTCAGCATACCCAGACAGCCTTTGGCTGACCGGACATGCTGAGAGTAGTGGTATTTCAATGCAAGAATAAGCCTAACATATAACCACTTTATTCACCACAGGCACATAGAGATAATCTGGTGGTCACACGCAGTCATGTCGGCAGACCATCTGAAGCAACATCAGCAGAGGAATTAATAAGTATAAACATTACATGTGCCTTCAACTGCACCATAACATCGAGGCCATTCATGAGATTATATAGAAACCTTAGATCGAGACTTATGAAGGCGGCCCAAAGATTACGGAGGGCCCTGCAACAGCACTGACAAAAAAAAAAAAAAAGAGAGTCCAAGGTAAGTGCCGGTTATTGCTGACATCTCTACACTCACACAGTAATATCACAATCCTCTTGTGGTCGGTGAAGGACATCGAGCACTCGTCATAAATAATGTTATAAATAATATCTGTTTTCTTTTCCAGAAACATCTATGAACATCTCCCTCCTGCCAGGGGGACTCTCTGAAGCGATAGAGTACTGAGGGCCAGTAGAAGCCGGACATGCCCTGTGAAGCCTGTGTACTCCGCTATGTCCATAATAAAAGGATTGAGACCTATTGAAAAGTGCCGTTCTGCTTTATTTCTATACCTTTGTATCACTTTGGGGATGTTTATTGATTTGGGAACAGAGCATCATGTCCACAATCTAGGCTATCCTGTAGATGGTGAACCACATGGACTGTCGTTACTGAAGGACTACAAGGTGCACATATTTGTGGTGTACAGCCGACTCTGAGGTGTTTTCCTTTGCAAAAACTGCAACAATATACAGGACCTCTCTACACTGAATTCCAAATGTGTCTCAGTCTTTGGAAATATATAGTTAAGGGCAGGAGGGGAACCTACATGTAATAAAGCTGACCAAGATATTGCCTCAAATAATCCTGTGAAACCATTATATAGGGAAATCCATCTGACCACAAAATACACAGGCCAACCGGGCAAGCAGAATTATGCCCACCTGATCCCATGCCATATAACAACCGTTTCCCTGCTATACTCCTCCCACTCCCCGTTTCCTTCAAATATTCTCACATTGCCCTTCCCCCACATAACAGGCTGGGTCTGGCTTTTCTCTTACATTGTAGAAGCATAGAATGAGTATATAAAATATAATAATGGGGACTGTTCTCTGTTCTAGAAAGAAATATCTGTATGAATTCTAATTTTCCCTTATATATTTTGTCTCTCTTTATTCTAGCATAACGATTCATGAAACCAGTGGATAAACAGCTAAAGCTGAGAGCAAGATTGTGGCCTTGGTCATAAACGTACCTGTCCTCGCTATTGCGCTGCACCTGTTCCCTGAGGAGCACTGCTGGGACTTGTCCTCATTACACTCTCCTCATTTATGGACTTAACATTTTTGGGACCTGAAATTAATAAAATCATTGTTTATTACTTATCTGTGCATCTAAGTATCTTTATGAATCGTAACAGTACTTACATTTCCCAAAATGTCATAAATATGTAATAGTTGTGGGTCCCTCAAGGATTTGCACCAATCTTGAGAACAACCCCCACCCTCCTTGTATGGCCTGCTTGTGGAGACCAGAGGGGATTGGTAAGACAAAAATAACCAAAATTGCAATTGTTTCTTCTAGTATCATACAATAAACCTGAATAGTACAGAGGCACAGGAACCCTATAGTCCACATGCAACTCTACTGTGTGAGATCCATCTTAAAGGGGGATTCTTATCTCAGCATTTTATCCCCTAGTCACAGGATTGGAAATAACATGCTGATCAGTGGGGTTCTGAGCTAAACACTCGGTCAAAAGCCCCTTAAAGAATGAATAGAGCTGGACCATGCATGTGTAACATAGTAACATAGTTCATAAGGTTGAAAAAGACCAGAGTCCATCAAGTTCAACCTATAACCCTAATGAGTCCCTACTGTGTTGATACAGAGGAAGGCAAAAAACCCTCATACTAGAGGTAAAAATTCCTTCCCGACTCCAAAATGGCACCAGAATAAATCCCTGGATCAACGTTCTGTCCCTATAAATCTAGTATCCATAACCAGCGATGTTATTATTCTCCAAAAATGCATCCAGACCCCTTTTGATCTCTTTTACAGAGTTCACCATGACCACCTCCTCAGGCAGAGAATTCCACAGTCTCATTGCTCTTACAGTAGAGAACCCCTGTCTGTGCTGGTGTAGAAACCTTCTCTCCTCTAGACATAGAGGATGCCCCCTTGTTATAGATACAGTCCTGGGTATAAAAAGATCATGGAGAGATCTCTGTACTGTCCCCTGATATATTTATACATAGTTATTAGGTCTCCCCTAAGCCTTCTTTTTTCTAAACTAAATAACCCTAATTCTGATAATCTTTCTGGGTACTGTAGTCCTCCCATTCCCCGTATTACCCTGGTTGCTCGTCTTTGAACCCTCTCCAGCTCCACTATATCTTTCTTGTACACTGGTGCCCAGTACTGTACACAGTATTCTATGTGTGATCTGACTAGTGATTTGTACAGCGGTAGAATTATTTCCTTGTCATGGGCATCTATGCCCCTATTGATGCACCCCATGATCTTATTTACCTTGGCAGCAGCTGCCCGACACTGTTCACTACAGCTAAATTTACTGTTAACTAAGACTCCTAAATCCTTTTCCATGTCAGTCGTCCCAAGTGTTCTCCTATTTAATACATAAGCCCAGCCAGGATTTTTCTTCCCCATGTGCATTACCTTACATTTATCAGTGTTGAACCTCATCTGCCACTTCCCAGCCCAAACCTCCAACCTATCCAGATCCATTTGTAACAGTGCACAGTCCTCTATAGTGTTTACCGCTTTACAGAGTTTAGTATCATCTGCAAAGATTGCTACTTTACTATTCAACCCCTCTAGTGACGGATATTCGGACCAATTAAAATGGCCCTGCCCATATAAGGGAGTGGCGGCCATAGCGCGCTCTCTTGTTCCCGGGCTTTGATGAGAGAAGGATCTGCGCTGCTGTCATCAGTGAGTTTAGGAATGAGCCTTGCGGCAACGGCTGATCGTTACCAAACCGTGAGTGTATCAATCCCTAAGCACTCTGAAAGATCACCGGACCTTATCTATCCCCTAAATCCGGAAAGATCTTCGCAATTAACCCTAAATTCAGAGACTTATAAACAAGTCAGCAACAACTGTCAGTCAGTGAAGTGTATAGAGACTGTATTGATGAGACTGTTACTGTTCATTGGATGTACTGCAAGCCTTTAAGTAAAGTTTATCCAAGTTCAAGTTCAACTACCTTGTGGACCTTCAGTCATTTTATGCATGCACCTATCGTTACTGGGAAGGGCGGCAATAGGCCGGAGAATTACCTCAGCATACTAGCCCTCAGCCTGGCGTCACGAACAATAGGGTTAACCTTAACCCCTGATATACTGAAACAAAACCCTGACTACACTACCCCTACCCCAGAGGCCTACCACATATAGTTAAAAAACATTTGGGGGTAAGTTTTACTCTCTTTGGCAATGAGTCTTTCTGTCTCTCTTTTTGCAGCTTTTATTTGTTTTTTTTTTACATATTTTATATTTTTCTCTATACCTTTTAAATGCTTCTTCACTGCCATCATATTTTAGTAGTTTTTTGTCATTTATTGGCCCCTTAACATTTTTATTCATCCATATTGGTTTTCTTTTATTTCTGACCCTTTAATTCCCATATGGTATATCGATCTTACAGTGAGAATCTTAAAGTCTCCCTTTTAATGTCAGTATTCTTGTTTTTGAGGAAATTATCCCAATTTATATTGATAAGGACTTCTCTGAGTTGATCAAAAGCAGACCTAAAGCTCTACTGTAGTCTCATATGTCCACAAAACATTGTTCCAATAGCCTTGTGGTTTGTCCAAGTGATCTTTAGCAAACTACAGATAGGCAGCAATGTTGTTTTTGGGGAGTAGCTTTCTCCTTGCAATCCTGCCATGCACACCATTATTTTTATGTGTCCTCTGATGGTGGCCATTAACCCTTTGAGGATCAAGGGACGTATTTGTTTCATGTTTTTAATTGCCCGATACAATCCCTTGGTCCTCAAAGGGTTAAGCTTAAAGTGTACCTGTCATCAACAAAACCTTTTTATATAATGTAGATTAGAGATGAGTGAACTTTTGAAAAATTCGATTCGATCGATTCAACGAATTTTCCGAAAAAGTTTGTTTTGATTCAAATTTTTTTGCGGTGAATCTATATTAAAAAAGGCTATTTCTAGCCTACATACAGCCTCTATAGGGGTATAGAACACTTTGCTGTGTTCTAAAACGCATATGGAGTGTGCTGGGGCAGTGAAATAATACTGTTCTTCAGAATAACATGCAGATTACCGGCATAGCTTTTAGAATCACTGCCGCACAACAGCACAATGACAGAGCCTGATGGTGGCATCAGTGTGAGGAGACCATATAGTGACTGAATGACACAGCTTGGAGGTGTTGGCAGCAAGAGGAGACCATATAGTGGCTGAATGGCACAGCCCGGAGTTGCCAGCAGCATGAGTAGGCACTAGGCATTCACAATCCTTAAGATTTAAAGATGAATTAAGAAATTTAAACAGAAGATTTTGGATAGCGGGTGCTACCTATGAGAAAATGTGAAATTCCCAGACCCAGGCCCCACAGCGGCATCAGTAAACCATATATTGCCTGAATGACACAGCCTGGAGTTGGCTGATGCATAAGTACACACCAGGGCTTCACAATCCCGCCAAAAAACCACAACAATTTTAGAAATTTATGAAGAAGATTTTGGATAGCAGTTGCTATCTAAGAGAAAATTTTAAATTCCCAGATCCAGGCCCAGCAGCGGCATCAGTAAACCATATATTGCCTGAATGACACAGCCTGTAGTTGGCTGATGCACGAGTACACAGCAGGGCTTCACAATCCCCCCCAAAAAACACAACAATTTTAGAAATTTTTAAAAAAGATTTTTGATAGCGGGTGCTACCTATTAGAAAATGTGAAATTCCCAGACCCAGGCCCCACAGCGGCATCAGTAAACCATATATTGCCTGAGTAACACAGCCTGGAGTTGGCTGATGCATGAGGAGACCATTGAAATGTCTGATTTGTTAACTTGAAATTTAAATCAAACTTTGAGTGTCCCGGACCCCAGCGTGTGGGTACGAAGGACCAAATCCAACAAGCCCCCACAGGGCTCATGTGGCCGTGAGATGTAGGCGCAACGTCTCCATTGCCCTGACTGGCCCTTTTTTTGTTTTTGTACCTTTGTTTAAGAACAAGCGCATATCCAAGAGTCCAGAAGACTCTATAATGTAGGATGGTGGACCACAAAAAGACATTCTTCTCTAAAGTAATGTTTTCTGAAATAAAGAAGCAGAGTTCATCCATCTCCGTATTATTTTTGACAATTTTAATTAAAAAATCACACACAACAAGCGTTCAATGGTGTAATGGTTATTATTCTGGAAAATTCAAGTTTATTACTGACAAAATCCTAAAATATAAAAAAATAACAGTACCCAATAGGGTTTAATAACCCCATACATTGCACCATAAATGTTGAAATTTTTATTAAGCATGTATGTATCTATTTCACAAATCGTAAAATTAAAGGCCCAAGCCCAGAAGCATCATGAAGGCAAGTAGTTCCTGAAAGACACAGGAGCAGTCAGGAGTAGGCATCAGCAGTACCCAAGAGGCTTTCATAACCCCTTACATGGCACGATCGAGATCGAGCAATAACAGGTGTGTGAGGCCCTCAGATGTCCGGGGCTGCACGCGCGCTACACTGAACGGACCAGCGTGTGTCTATCCTTCACCGACAAGTGTGGGTAACCCGCTCAACCCCGTTCATGATAGGGATCGGGGATTGCAATTATTTGCCATGAAAGAAGAATTCCAACTAAGTGCTGGTCATAAGCTCTGGTTCATTAAGTCCCTGGCCTTTGTACACACCGCCTGTCTCTACTACCGATTGGATGGTTTAGTGAGGTGCTCTGATCGGCCCCGGCGGGGTAGGCGACAGCCCTGGCAGACGCCGAGAATTTAAAGATCATTTTTGAAATTAGCATTAAGCATGTATTAGCTACTTCTAAACTTCCAAAAATTAAAGGCCCTAGGCCAGAAGCATCAGTGAGGCAAGAAGTTCCTGAAAGACACGGGATGATCCAGGAGCAGGCATTCACAGTACCCAAGAGGGTTTCATAACCCCTTACATATAAAGATCAATGTTGAAATTTGCATTAAGCAGGTATTTAGCTACTGCTAAACATTCAAAAATTAAAGGGCCAAGGCCCGAAGCATCTGTGAGGCAAGTAGTTCCTGAAAGACACAGGATGAGTCAGGAGCAGGCATTCGCAGTACCAAATTCATAATCCTAATTGATAACCCAAGAGGGTTTCATAACCCTAATTGGGAAGTGTTGGTGTAGCAGCATGGTCAATCTACTCTGAGGCATCTAGCATTGGTGGCTGGAAATCCTGGCTGATCCATCCCTGATTCATCTTGACAAACGTCATTCTCTCCACATTTTTAGTGGACAGACGAGTTCGCCTTGGGGTGACTATGGCCCCGGCCACACTAAACACCTGCTCTGATGGCACACTACTGGCCGGGCAGGACAGCTTTTCCAGGGCAAACTCTGCCAGTTGCGGCCATGAATCAAGTTTGGCTGCCCAGAAGTCCATCGGATCTTCAAGGTGTGTTGGCATGGCCATGTCAAGGTATGCCACCACCTTCTGGTTCAGGTCCTGCTCCATGTCTACCTGCTGCTGATGAGTTGCTTCACTATGTGGGTGAAGAAAGCTACTCATCAGCGACTGTAGACTCAGGCTGCTGCTGATTGAGCTGGTACTGCTCCTGCCACCCCTCCCCTCCCCAGTAACCATGGCAGTGGAAGGTGAGCGCAGAGGGCCCCCCGAGTTAGACTTGCGGGTGGATGGACCATGTGGCCGATAGGCATCGGCCAACTGACTACGTAGGATCTCTCTGTAGTAGGTCAGTTGGTCCTCCCTCTCAGTGGGTGTAAAAAAGGCCCCCATTCTGGTACGGTAGCGAGGGTTTAATAAGGTGGAGATCCAGAAGTCATCCCGCTGACGAATTTTGACAATTCGGGGGTCACTACGTAAGCAACTGAGCATGCATCATGCCATTTGCGCCAGTGGCTCGGAGGGACTACCTGCCTCCATCTCCACTGCATACTGCCACGGTGTGTCTGGGTCCTCTGTCTCGCCTTCCTCATAATCCTCCAGCTCCACTGGCTGCTCCTGCTCCTCCTCTCCTGACCGATCACTAGAAACACCGGCCATCTCATCCAACCTAAACTGTGCTCCGCTCTGCCCCTCATCCTCCTCCTCCAGTTCAGCCCCCACAGGGCTCATGTAGTCTTGAGATGTTGGTGCAATGTCTCCATTGCTGTGACCAGCCATGGTTTCAATAATTTGTTGTAGGAAATGTAGGAGTGGAATTACGTTGTTCACGGCGTAATCCAGGTGACTTACAAATAAAGAATATAGTGGTAGACAGACCTCTAGGTACATATTAAATAAACAGTATTAGATAAATATTAGAATTGAGATGTGAGGTAGGTGTGTATGTGCAAATAGACTAGCAGTAGATAATATAAGTAAAAATTAGTTTATTAATGTAAAATATAGTAGTCCTAGCAGGGCCCTTGCTATGGATCTACTAAATATATAAACAATAAATTTGTACAAAAACAGTTAAAAATAATATTACGTTGTGCAAAAAATAATAAAAAATATTAAAATATCAAATAAAATAATGGGGCAGTCACCAATGGTATAGGAAATTGTGGACAGTTATAATGCTTTGTAATCCATAGAAATGCTTTGTAATCCACAGAGATACTTTTAGAGTACAGTGATCCCTCAACTTACAATGGCCTCAACATCTTTTCTGGACCATTGTAAGTTGAAACCAGACTCAACATACAATACTCCGGACAATCCAGATCTGCAAAACATATCAATAGCTGGAAGAACTGACCAATCAGAATGGACATTTCACTGGTAAAACACCTGTATTACTGAAGCGTATGCACTGAATTCCTGTCTGGTAGTGCCCCCTACAGTACAGGGAGGTATTACATGTTCTGTACTCTTTACCTGTACCAGGGTTACCTGCTCCTTTGGACACCAGTTGAGGGCGGCTCCATGTTACTTTTTTAGGACACTGTGTACTGTACAGGACCCTGAAGAAGCTCCTGTCCTCTACATAGACCAGCAAATCCTTACATATAAAAGTAAGAAAGATCTGCTGGGAGCTGTAAATCACTGTCTATGTCAGTGTTTCCCAAGCAGGGAGCCCCCAGCATTGCAAAACTACAACTCCCAGCATGCCCGGACAGCCTTTGGCTGTCCGGGCATGCTGGGAGTTGTAGTTTTGCAACAGCTGGAGGCTCCCTGCTTGGGAAACACTGACATAGACAGTGATTTACAGCTCCCAGCAGATCTTTCTTACTTTTATATGTAAGGATTTGCTTTATCTGTATTAGTTATCTACTTATTTTTCTTTAATCCTCACTTTTTCCTATTTTTGGATGACATTGGGCCTTTAGAACCAATTACCAGGTTTCCATTGAGTTATGATCTTAACATACAATGGTTTCAACATACAATGGTCATCCTGGAACCGATTAATATTGTAACTTGAGGGACCACTGTATACTTCAAGTATAATTGCAGTCCACTGAAGTTTTAGCAAAATAGTAACAAATAGAATATCAAATAAAGTATATGCCTGTGCTTCTGGACCACTCACCGCTCCGCTGTGTGCAGGAAACCTGGGATGGAATACCCTATTTCGCTGGGCTCCGTATCGCAGACTGGCTTGGCGGCCAGCTCAGTGTGGATGTCTGCGTGATAAGTCCGAGGATTTCCCAATTCTGATGGCAACAAGGATGCGGTGTGTGGCTGGTGAGTGGATGCAGGTGCAGATTAGCAATGCTGAAGGCGTCGTCCATGTGTTTGAGAGCGCATGTATGCACAGTGGTCCCAAAAGCAAGGGATTCCAGCTGTTGCAAATGGTAGGATGGTGTTAGGCTTCCAATGGTGATCTGAATGCTGGGGGTGGATAAGCTAGACGCATTTCGGGAGTGTCCCCTTTTTCAATAGCTGTTGTATACCCCATGTTTGAGGGTTTATATAGTCCATGTTGCTTTAATTGGTGGCTGATTTAAGGTTCGTTACAAACTGTGGACTGGGTTGTTGGTGACGTGTAAAACACGGACTAGATCATGCACAATTTAAACATAGTGTATAGAAATAAGTTAGGAATGGCTGGTCGTTACGAAAAAATTTGAAAAGTGGAATGTAAGTAGAGATATATCATAACGATGTAAAATTGGTTCATATGGGTATAGAATGAATTATTCTAGAATCTAGAGTGTGAATTTTATGTGGATGAATAAAGTATGCTGATAGAATGGATAACATAGATAGTACGTTTAATAAATAATATCAACATATGGATAGATGGAAACCATGAACATATGTATAATATATAGCTACAGAGATATAGAAATATGAAAATTAAAAATTAGAAATATAAAGTTGTATATGTTAAAATATATAAAAAATATACAAAATGTATATAAAAATTTGTATATGGTTATATTGGTTATATATTGTAATGGATGCTAAATCTATAAAAAAAAAAGTGTCAAAATAGTATAAAAGATGGTACAGTTTGTAAATGATTATGGCTAAAACTATAAAAAAAAAATTGAAAAATGTTTTTACAAAAAAAATCTTTTACAACATTTTTTATAAAAAATTCTAAAAAAAATAAATAAAAAAATACATTATAAAGGAAAGAATTTGATTTTGTTAAAATTTTATATGAAAAACCAAATGAAAATAGGGTGCTATAATTAAGATGTGATAATAAATTAGACAATAAATAAGACAATAAATGTGGACTACTGGTGCAGATGAAATTATCCATGTGAGTCATGACCCTGGGCCCATCCAGACGCTGATAGACAGCCTGGTACTGGATGGGGCGAGGGGCAAGGCCCAAAATGGAGGCATCACAGGAATCCAAAAACTTCCAATTCCGAATTTAAGCCCTTGGGTTCTTGAGATTCAAATTCATAGATCTTCCTGGCTTGTAATTGCCTCCCCTACAATCTTTCTTTATTTTTTGAATGCCTGTATATGTCATATTAGATGGGTCCTGTTGATGGTGGTGTAAAAAGTGTAATGATAATGGATGTTTGGTGTTTCCTTTTCTTATGTTATAAATGTGTTCTGAAATCCTTGCTTTAAGTGCTCTTTTTGTCCTGCCACATATTGTTTGTTGCAACCACATTGTATAATATAAATGATACTTTTAGTATTACAGGAGATATTATCTGTAATTTCCCAACAGAAATTATTGACTGTGAAATGTTTTCTGTTTTCTTTTGAAATGTGGTTAGTTTACAGTTTGAACATGTGTTGCATCTAAAAAAAACTTTAAAATGAAGCCATGTGTTATCTGTGTATGGCCCTAGTTTGTTTTGGATCGTTGGGGCTACTTGTAAACTTAGATTAGGAGCTTTTGAATAAATAATGGAGAGGGTTGGGGTTAAAATAGAATTTAAAAATTTGTCTTGATGTAAAAGATGCCAATGTTTGTTGAGGATTTTTTCCATTTTTTAATATTCTTGGTTAAAAGGTAATATGAGACGTGTTTCGTTGTCTTCCTTTGACATGGGGGGGGTGTCTAAAAAATATGTTTTTCTATCTTGGTTTTCTATTTTAGTTTTGGCTTTTTCTAGAATTGAATTTGGATAGCCTATTTCTTTAAATTTGTCTGTAAGGGATTGTGCTTCTATTTGGTATTGATCATCATAAGTACAATTACGTTTAAGGCGTAGATATTGGCCTGATGGTATATTCAGAAGCCATCTAGGAAGGTGGCAACTGGAGAACAGAATGAAACTATTTTTTGCTGTTGGTTTGTGAAAAGTATTTATTTCAAGTTTACTACCTGTGCTCCTTATTTTAAGATCTAAAAATTCAATGGATGTAGTATCGTTGGATGAAGTAAAAGAGAGATTCCAATCGTTTTTGTTAATATCTTTTAAAAACAGGTTTAGATCATCCAAAGAATTTTGCCAGACTAAAATGATGTCATCTATATACCTACGCCATAGGACCAGGCCCACACCTAGATGGGGGGTGACAAATGTTTCTTCCCACGCAGACATAAATAAATTAGCGTAACTAGGTGCGAACCTGGTTCCCATGGCGGTTCCTGTTCGTTGTAAATAAAAATTACCATTAAAATTAAAATAGTTGTGAGTTAAAATGAATAAAATACTGTCTAAAATAAATTGTATTTGTGTTGTTGGAAGGTCTCCTTTTGTTATTTTTTTAACTGCATTAATGCCTAAATTATGATATATTACTGTGTATAGCGAACTAACATCTAGTGTTACTAATAGGTAATGTTCTTGCCTTTTTAGATTTTCTAATATAGATATGATCTGGGTAGTGTCCTTAAGGTAGTAAGGTGTGGTTTGTACATAAGGTTGGAGCATTTTATCTATGTATTGTGATAGGTTTGATGAGATGGATTCATCTATTGGTCAGCCGGGTGGGTGAATGGGATTTTTGTGTACCTTGGGGATGCAATAAAACACTGGTATCCCTTTTTGGGTACCAGTTATGAATTGTTTTTCTTTTTGTGTTAGGATACCTAATTGGGAAGCTGTGTTGCAGAGGGTTTCTAATTCGGTGCTGTAATGTTCTGTGGGGTCTGATTTAAGTATGGAATAAGTGTTTGTGTCCGTTAATTGGGAGAGGCATTCTTTGTTGTAATCCTCTGTATTTAGTACCACTATTCCTCCCCCTTTATCTGCAGGCCGGATTGTTAGATTATTGTCTTGTTGCAACTGTTTAATTGCTTCTCTTTCTCTATAGGTTAAATTGGATTTGGTGAGTGTAGATGGGAGTTTGCGGAAATTGCATTCTACTGTGTGTTTGAAGGCAGAGATGTGTGGGCCTGCCTCATGTCTAGGGTAGAAATTAGATTGTAGCTTACAACTGGTGTGTGTATATATGTCTGTGGTAGGAATGTGAGGTTCTGGGGGGTTCTTTAAAAAATATTTTTTTAAACATAGTTTTCTTATGAACTTTTCTATCCCTATATATGTATCAAATTTATTAAGCTTTTTTTGTAGGGGCAAATTTTAGACCTTTTTCAAGTAATTTGGTTTGGGAGTTAGTGAGAATGGTGGAACTAAGGTTTATAATGGAGCTGACGGGTTTGGTTACTTGGCCTTCCCTACTTTGGTCGGGGGTTGGTTTATTATGTCTGGTTCTTCTGACTCTTCAACTAACCCTCTTTTTCTTGGGGTTGGAGGGGGTTGAGTTTGGAATGGGGATTGATGTTCGGCATAGGGTGGATATCTGCTTGAATCGTGCGTTGTTTGGGATGTGGTAAGGGTGGTTGGGTGTTGGGAGTGATGAGTGTTGGTATGGTGGTTTGTAGAGTTGGGAGAAGGGGCGAGGGTTTTCGTGTTTGGGGTGATTTGTAGTGGTTCCATCTTGGTTGATACTTGTGGTATTGTGATTTGTGAGTTCTGTTGGGTGAATGGTGGTAGAATGGACGGTTGTCTTAAAAATCTGCACCTGCGTCCACTCATCAGCCACACACCTTGTTGACATCAGAATTAGGAAATCCTCGTACTTATCACACAGACATCCACACTGAGCAGGCCACCAAGCCGAGTCAGTCTGCGATATGGAGCCCAGCGAAATTGGGGCTTCCATCCCAGGTTTCCTGCACACAGCGGAGAGGTGAGTGCTGCAGAAGCACCGCCATATACTTTATTTGATACTCTATTTGTTACTATTTTGCTAAAACTTCAGTGGACTGCAACTATACTTGAAGTATACTCTAAAAGTATCTCTGTGGATTACAAAGCATTTCCATGGAGTACAAAGCATTATAACTGTCCATAATTTCCTATACCATTGGTGACTGCCCCATTATTTTATTTTATATTTTAATATTTCTTATTATTTTTTGCACAACGTAATATTATTTTTAACTGTTTTTGTACAAATTTGTTGTTAATATATTTAGTAGAGCCATAGCAAGGGCCGTGCTAGGACTACTATATTTTACATTAATAAACAAATTTTTACTCATATTATCTACTGCTAGTCTATTTACAAATACACACCTACCTCACATCTCAATTCTAATATTTATCTAATACTGTTTATTTAATATATACCTAGAGGTCTGTATATCACTATATTCTTTATTCCCTTTCTGGCACGTAGGGTTACGTGTAACACAGAAACCTCGGTACATATTAGCACAGTGTGAGCCCCCCAAACCCTTGTTTACTTGACTTACAAATAATGTGGCTTCCTCAAAGGGCCTCAGCAAACGGCAGGTGTCACGTATGAGCGGCCACTGGTTCACATTGAAGTAACACAGGGGAGTATTCCTATCTGCTTGGATCATCAAGAAATCGGTGATGGCTTTTCTTTGTTCTTATAGTCTGTCCAACATATGGAGGGTGGAATTACAACGTGTGGCAACGTCACAAATATGACTATGTTGTGTGATACCGTTCTGACGCTGCAGCTCAAGGAAGGTGTGCTTGGCGGTGTACGAGTGACTGAAGTGCATGCACAGTTTCCTTGCACAGGATGTTTTGCAAATGGGGTGAAGACTTGAGGAAGTGCTTGACAACCAGATTCAACACGTGTGCCATGCAGGGCGCATGTTTCACACTTCCTTGTCGCAGTGCGGACACAATGTTCTTCCCATTGTCGGTCACCATGGTTCCCATTTACAGATTTCATGGAGTAAGCCATACTCAGATTTCTTTATGAATGAATTTTAGCAGTTCCTCCCCTGTGTGACTCTGTTCGGCAAGGCAAACCATGTGAAGAACAGCTTGACACCGCCGTGCCCTACACACATGGTATGATGAAGGGCCACCGAGATTTGGACGTGCAGTGGAGGCCGAGGACACGGTGGAGGATGAGGAGGCGGCGTCGCACACTGTAACAGGGCCAACTGCCTGAGAGCGAGAGCGTGGAGGAGGATGCGGTGTGACCTGTCCAAGTTGCTGGAACCACATTTGCCCAGTGGGCCATAAAAGACAAGTATTGTGCCTGCTCGTACTTACAGCTCCACACGTCGGCGCTGCCGTGCACTTTTGAACACACCGACAGGCTCAAGGACTGGCCCACCATCTCTTGTACAAACTTATGCAGGGCTGGTACTGCCTTCTTCACAAAGAGATGACGGCTTGGGACTCTCCACCTCGGCTCGGCACAAGCCATCAATTCTCTGAAAGGTGCAGAGTCCACCACTTGAAAAGGGAGGGACTGCAGCACCAACAACTTGGAAAGGAGCACATTCAACTTCTGCGCCATTGGATGAGTGGGCGCATACTGTTGTCTCTTGGACATGGCTTCGCCGATGGATTGTTGGTGGAATGGCTGACTAAAAGCGGGAGAAGCAGGAGCATCTGGAGCGACAGAAGGAGGGTTTGATACACACCTCCCTTCGGTTGAGGTGGTGGAGCCTTGGCTGGATGAAGGAGGGAGCGGATGGCCACTGAGTGATGCAGCAGGCTGGACCGCTACATCGGAGCCACGGTTCTTCCAGGCCGCTTTATGGTGGCGAAGCATGTGTTGATGCAGGGCTGTGGTGCCGACATTAGGACCCTGGCCCCGTTTCACCTTCTGCCGACAGATCTTGCATGTGGCTACGTGAACCTCCTCCGGATTCCTAATGAAAAACTTCCACACCGCCGAGTAGCTGATTTTCCCACCTACAGTCCGCACTAATTGACTGCTACTGGTGCCGTCTCAAGGAACCCCTGTTCCACTACCTCCCGGAAAGGTAGGCTGCCGCGCCGCAGTTGGTCTCCCCCAGGCATGTTCGGCTTCTGAATTTCCACTCCTGCCACCACGCTGACTGCCAACCGTGCTACCGCCTTGCTGCCTCAAGGGCAATCTGCAACTCTCTTGTCCTGATGATGATGAAGCCCCTTCTGCACCCAGCTCCCAATTGCGATCGGCTTCATCATCATCAACAGGTGTGTGCACGTCACTGATGTCCTCCTCAGGTTCCCCAACAGTGTCTGCTTCAGGACCCTGAACCCTTGCAACACTGCCTCCGCATCACTCTCCGCATCAGTACTTGGCCGCCTAGCGGAGCAAGCGGCGCATGTCTCCTGCCCTTCTTGGCTGGGCAGTAGCTGCTGACTGTCCTCTATTAGATCGTCCTTAGTAAATAGTGGAGCTGAACCCACAGCATAAGATACTACTTTAGGAGAGGGAACAGCATAGGACAAAGGCAATGGGAGGACAGGGACTACTCCCGGGCCATGCCAACTGAGGGTTGTGTCTGAGGACTGTTCACTGGGGGTGTCAGATGTCACTTGTGATCATGTGGATGAGCGTGTTAACCAATCGACGACGGCAGATGGGTTGCTGGTGGAGACACGACCGCTGGCTGATAACGGGAGCTCAGGCCTCTCGCTGCGACTCCTGCTGCCACTCGTCCCTAGTCTGCTGCCAACTCTGCCTGAAGTATTTAGGCCTCTGCCACTTCTCTGTGCACGTCCTGGCACTTCTCTGCCTGACATACTTAGTGCGCATATGAGGGTATTACAATACGCTTCACTACTCTTTAAACAGAATTTGTCTAGAACAGCAGCAGGTGATTACTTATGGCTGTCGTTTCACAGTATGTAGGACCTTGACAGATTAACAGGTACAAAATGTTACACTACTTGGATGTACATATGCGGTATGCACTGATGAGGGCAGAAATATGCGCAACTATATGCAGAAAAAACTCTGTATTTTTGTAAAACACCAGCCGGTGAATACTATTGTTTGGACTTTGACAGTATGGAGCACCTTGACAGCTTAACAGGTACAAAATGGTACAATACTTGGATGTACCTATGCGGTATGCACTGATGAGGGCAATAATATGCGCAACCATACGCAGAAAAAATAAGTATTTAAAAAAAAAAAAAAAAAAACAGCTGGTGAATACTTTTGCCAGGAGTCAGGACTTTCCCTGTATCTAGACTTGTTACAGATACAGAATAGTAGACTGCTTTGATGTAGACATGTGTTATGCACGTATGAGGGTAGACAAATGCACAACAGTCCGCTGAAAAATAACTTATTTGTGAACAGCAGCAGGACCCAACAGTGCAGCACCACAATAAAAAAAAAATCCAGGGATTAAACCCTAAATTGCACTCTGTCACACAATTCTGAGCAGCAGATGATTTGTGGAGCAAAAACAATTCTGATTTGCGCTAAACAATGAGGACATAAGATGGTTGATGAAGTTCAGGCAGCTTGGAGATCTGTATGAGGCAGCTGACAGCTATCTGCCCCTCTCTACTGCAATGCTCAATAACGTGAATAGGAGGTTTAGCAATCAATGATCCTTCTCAGAGTAACAGCAAAGCACTCTGCACTCCTGCCTTTCCCTAATGCTGATGTGACTAGCAGTTGCAGAGTAACTCTGTGGTATAAGCTATTCACACACACACAGTCCCGTCCTCTCCATCTGAGTGCATAGATGAAATGAAGAGAGGCAAGATGGCCACCGATTATATAGGGCTGTGACATCACAAGGGTCAATGAATGCTGATAGGCTGCATCTCACATGTGATTCAGGGTCATCCCGCCTACCTTCATTTCCGTCGCTGTTTCCCGCCCTCCCATAATCCCCTGCCCCATGTACTCAAACGTGGATCTGCCATTTTAGGTCTCCAATAGCCTGGAACGCTTTAAAATTAAGTTTAATGAAGCAATTCACGCGATCGAATCGTTGAGATATTCGCATTTGCATCTCTAATGTAGATAATAACATTATATGTATATTTGCAATTTACATTGGTTAACAAATGTGTATATTTTTGGGTGAAAAAAATGCTGTCTCTGCAGCTATTGCCTGTGTGTCTCTGAGAGGAGTCCAAATACAGGAAGTGATGGTGGAACAAGCAGGGCTCTGTGCAGGCTCCTGGCTTGTCAATCATCATCATATGAGCCCATAGCATGTCACAGAGCCTCACTGCACAGAGCCCTGCTTGTCCTCAGTGTACAGAGCCCTGCTTGTCCTCAGTGTACAGAGCCCTGCTTGTCCTCAGTGCACAGTGCTCTGCTTGTCCTCAGTGTACAGAGTCCTGCTTGTCCTCAGTGTACAGAGCCCTGCTTGTCCTCAGTGTACAGAGCCCTGCTTGTCCTCAGTATACAGAGCCCTGCTTGTCCTCAGTCTACAGAGCCCTGCCTGTCCTCAGTGTACAGAGCCCTGCTTGTCCTCAGTGTACAGAGCTCTGCTTGTCCTCAGTGTACAGAGCCCTGCTTGTCCTCCATGCACAGAGCCCTGTTTGTCCTCAGTGTACAGAGCCCTGCTTGTCCTCGGTGTACAGAGCCCTGCTTGTCCTCGGTATACAGAGCCCTGCTTGTCCTCAGTGTACAGAGCCCTGCTTGTCCTCAGTGTACAGAGCTCTGATTGTCCTCAGTGTACAGAGCCCTGCTTGTCCTCAGTGCATAGAGCCCTGCTTGTCCTCAGTGCACAGAGCCCTGCTTGTCCTCAGTGCACAGAGCCCTGCTTGTCCTCAGTGTACAGAATCCTGCTTGTCCTCAGTGTACAGAGCCTTGCTTGTCCTCAGTGCACAGAGCCCTGCTTGCCTCAGTGTACAGAGCCCTGCTTGTCCTAGGTGTAGAGAGCCCTGCATGTCCTCAGTGTACAGAGCCCTGCTTGTCCTTAGTGTACTGACCCTGCTTGTCCTCAGTGTACAGAGCCCTGCTTGTCCTCAGTGTACAGAGCCCTGCTTGTCCTTAGTGTACTGAGCCCTGCTTGTCCTCAGTGTACAGAGCCCTGCTTGTCCTCATGGTACAGAGCCCTGCTTGTCCTCAGTGCACAGAGCCCTGCTTGTCTTCAGTGTACAGAGCCCTCCTTGTCCTCAGTGTACAGAGCTCTGCTTGTCCTCAGTGTACAGAGCCCTGCTTGTCCTCCATGCACAGAGCCCTGTTTGTCCTCAGTGTACAGAGCCCTGCTTGTCCTCGGTATACAGAGCCCTGCTTGTCCTCAGTGTACAGAGCCCTGCTTGTCCTCAGTGTACAGAGCTCTGCTTGTCCTCAGTGTACAGAGCCCTGCTTGTCCTCAGTGCATAGAGCCCTGCTTGTCCTCAGTGCACAGAGCCCTGCTTGTCCTCAGTGCACAGAGCCCTGCTTGTCCTCAGTGTACAGAACCCTGCTTGTCCTCAGTGTACAGAGCCTTGCTTGTCCTCAGTGCACAGAGCCCTGCTTGTCCTAGGTGCAGAGAGCCCTGCATGTCCTCAGTGTACAGAGCCCTGCTTGTCCTTAGTGTACTGACCCTGCTTGTCCTCAGTGTACAGAGCCCTGCTTGTCCTCAGTGTACAGAGCCCTGCTTGTCCTCAGTGTACAGAGCCCTGCTTGTCCTCAGTGTACAGAGCCCTGCTTGTCCTCAGTGTACAGAGCCCTGCTTGTCCTCAGTGTACAGAGCGCTGCTTGCCCTCAGTGTACAGAGTCCTGCTTGTCCTCAGTGTACAGAGCCCTCCTTGTCCTCAGTGCACAGAGCCCTGCTTGTCCTCAGTGTACAGTGCCCTGCTTGTCCTCAGGGTACAGAGCCCTGCTTCTCCTCAGTGTACAGAGCCCTGCTAGTCCTCAGTGTACAGAGCCCTGCTTGTCCACCCTCACTTCCTGTATTTGTACTCCTCATAGAGACACACAGGCAATAGCTGCAGGGAAAAAACATACATATTTTTTAACCAATGTTTATTACAAATATACATATAATGACATTATCCATATGATATAAAAAGTTATTGTTGACGACAGGTACCCTTAAAGTGAAGAAGGGCTTTAGCAGCTTAGAGGTTACCTTGGGTTCCTTTGTAACCTTACTGATTATTAAACTCCTTGTTCTAGGTTTGCTCTTTGTTGGCTGAGCACTCCTGGGGAGGGTAATAAAGCAACCGGCTCAGCTTTCATATCTTAAGTTCTGATTGGTTCTGGCTGTGATTGGTTGTTGTGGGCAAAACCAGATAGTTTTGGTTTCAGACAGATTGATAAATCGGGGCTAATCAGTCTGACTGCGGATTGATGGAGTCAAAATTATTTAGAGATGGGTTTATAACCATTTCCAGCCTGATGAGCATCACCAAGTCTTCTTCTAAGGTCCCCAAAAATCTATTTGGTTTGTGCCATGATACACTTCACAAACGTGTTTAGACTATGTTAAGACTTGATTCCGCTCCATCACCAATCCACACCTGATTGCCATCCCATATCTGTTAATCCTAAAGGTTCACATACGTTTGTCAAAAATGTGGTATTGGATCATTTGCCTAAAAATAGACCAAATCTGATATTTGGTTCCCTTTATCTACGTTTGGGACTTTTGTGAAAATCTGATATTTTAGGTGGAATTTATGTAAAAAAAAAAAAAAACTCTAAAGGTTTCACAAACTTTCATGCTTTAAAGGGGTATTCCAGGAAAAAAAAACTTTTTTATTTTATATCAACTGGCTCCAGAAAGTTGAGTTGTTCTTTTCTGTCTGGCAACAGTGTTCTCTGCTGACATCTCTGCTTGTCTCGGAAACTGCACAGAGTAGAAGAGGTTTTCTATAGGGATTTGCTTCTACTCTGGACAGCTCCCGAGACAGGTGTCATCAGAGAGCACTTAGACAAAAAAGAGCTCACCTTCAGCAGCTCATCAGTACTGAAAGGATTAAGATTTTTTAATAGAAGTAATTTACATATCTGTTTAACTTTCTGGAGCCAGTTGATATATATATAAAAAAAATTTTTTTTCCTGGATAACCCCTTTAAGTTTGTTTTCCAGTTGGTTGAAAGAAAGACTATCCACAATGAGTATTATGAACATATACACTCCATCTACATGATACACCAACAGATTTTGCATTTATATATGCTGGTGGGGGAGGTTTAACTGCAAAATGTTCTTTATCTTATTAATAACATTAAAGGTAAGTCCACCTCTATCAACCAGGTCTTATTTTTCCAATACATCTAAAATAAAATATGAAGTTTCCTATACTAAATATCGCCTACCGTTTTGTGTTGACATTTCCAAAGCAAACCTGTGTGCCTCCATGGTTACAGACTACAAACCATCCCAGTGTAGTCAGAATGTGTAATTATACTCCTTTTTATCTCTCCCCTTGTACTTCATAAAATGCATTTAAAAGGTTAGCAAAAATAACAGGGATCTGTCGTCGCATGCAATGGAGGTACATGGCCAGCATAGGAGTTGCACACACAGGATAGGTAGATATTTGGATGACAGATGTGTGACTATTTCCTCATATTGTACAATTCCAGTTTGGCCGCAGCATATCAGTTTTCAGAAAAATTACTCTGAGGTGTCATTGGATGGCTGATGGCTCCCTGTTCTAGAATATGTTGTATGAACTTCATACGCTTCAGGAGGTGTTAGCTACATATAAAAAGTTTCAAAAGTAAATAAACAAATCTTAATATGTGCAGCATTTTCTAATATATTTATATATATATGGCGGTGGGCTGTAACATTAAAACCACTGACAAGAGAATTGCACAGCATCGACCATCTCATTATAATGGTCATAGAGTGGTATATATCAGGCAGTAAGTGAACAGCAAGTTCTTGTTAGTGTCTGTGTTAGAAGCATGAGAAATGGACAAGTGTAAGGGCCAAATTGTGTTGGCAACACAACTGGGTCAGAGCCTCTCCAAAACTGCAGGTCTTATGAGTTGTTCCCAGGATGCAGTGGCTAAGATCTGTCAAAATTTGCAGATGAAGATAGGACAGTCCACTCCTCTAGTGGCACCCAGGGCATGTGCCATATCTGCATGCTCTAGATACACCACTGGTTTAAAAACTAGAATGATTCACAGTTGGGATGGGGTTTTTGGGGTTGTACTCATCCTTCTTATTCCTCCAAAAACGGTGAGTGGAGTTTACACCAAAAAGCTCTATTTTTGTCTCATTAGACCACATGACCTTCTCCCATTCCTCCTCTGGATTATCCAGATGGTCATTGGCAAACTTCAGAAGGCCTAGACATGCGCTGGCTTGAGCAGGGGGACCTTGTGGGCACTGCATGATTTTAATCCATGACGGTATAGTGTGTTACTAATGGTTTTCTTGTAGACTGTGGTCCCAGCTCTCCTCAGGTCCTTGACCAGGTCCTGCTGTGTAGTTCTGGGCTGATCCCTCACCTTCTTCATCATCATTCATGCCCCATGAGGGGAGACCTTACATGGAGTCCCAGACCAAGGGAGATTGATCGTCATTTTGAACTTCTTCAATTCTCTAATAATTGCGCCAACAGTTGTTGCCTTCTTACAAAGCTGCTTGCCTATTGTCCTGTAGCCCATCCCAGCCTTGTGCAGGACTACAATTTTATCCCTGATGTCCTTATACAGCTCTCTGCTCTTGGCCATTGTGTAGAGGTTGGAGTCTGTTTGTTTGAGCGTATGGACAGGTGTCTTTTATACAGGTAACAAGTTCAAACAGGTGCAGTTAATACAGGTAATGAGTGGAGAACAGGAGGGTTTCTTAACCACTTAAGGACCAAGGACGTACCGGTACGTCCTTGGTCCTGCTCTCCTGATATAACGCGGGACCCGCCTCTAATAGCGCGCAGCGGCTAAAAGTGAAAGTGAAAGTTGCCGGCTAGCTCAGTCGGGCTGTTCGGGATAGCCGCGGCTAATCGCGGCATCCCGAACAGCTGATAGGACAGCGGGAGGGCCCCTACCTGCCTCCTCGCTGTCCGATCGCCGAATGACTGCTCAGTGCCTGAGAACCAGGCATGAGCAGTCATGCGGCAGAATCGTTGATCACTGGTTTCTTATGAGAAACCAGTGATCAGCATAGGAGATCAGTGTGTGCAGTGTTATAGGTCCCTATGGGACCTATAACACTGCAAAAAAAAAGTGAAAAAAAAAAGTGAATAAAGATCATTTAACTCCTCCCCTATTAAAAGTTTGAATCACCCCCCTTTTCCAATAAAAAAAAAACACAGTGTAAATAAAAATAAAAATAAACATATATGGTATCACCGCGTGCGGAAATGTCCGAATTATAAAAATATATCATTAATTAAACCGCTCGGTCAATGGCATGCGTGCAAAAAAATTCCAAAGTCCAAAATAGTGCATTTTTGGTCTATCAATGCAACAATGGTACCGTTAAAAACTTCAGATTACGGCGCTAAAAATGAGCCCTCATACCGCCCCATACATGGAAAAATAAAAAAGTTATAGGGGTCAGAAGTGCGACAAAATCAAACCTATATAAGTAGGGTATCATTTTAATCGTATGGACCTACAGAATAAAGATAAGGTGTCATTTTTACCGAAAAATGTACTACGTAGAAACGGAAGCCCCCAAAAGTTACAAAACTGCGTTTTTTTTTTCAATTTTGTCGCACAATGATTTTTTTTTCGTTTCACCGTAGATTTTTGGGCAAAATGACTGACGTCATTACAAAGTAGAATTGGTGCCGCAAAAAATAAGCCATCATATGGATTTTTAGGTGCAAAATTGAAAGAGTTATGATTTTTTAAAGGCAAGGAGCAAAAAACGAAAATGCAAAAACGGAAAACCCCCCTGTCCTTAACCCCTTCCCGCTATTGGACGTATGCATACGTCCAGGCGAATTACACGTTCGCGCAAATGGACGTATGCATACGTCCAAGCGATCTCCTGCGCTGCCGCTGGCAGCGCAGGAGATCGCGGGTGGGACTCAGCTGTCAATCACAGCCGGAGTCCCACCGCAGCTACCGGGGCCGCGATCGCGCCGGTCCCGGCAGCATTAACCCCATAGATGCCGTGATCAGTTCTGATCACGGCATCTACGGTGTTTGCAGGGGGAGCGCTCTCCCCCTGCCCATCAATCGCGGCGCCGCGATAAAATAAGGGGGATCGGGGGTGTCCAAGACACCCTCGATCCCCCTAGAAGAGATAGGAGTGAGGTGGCAGGTTTGCCACCCCTCCTATCCCTGCTATTGATCGGCGGAGCGGCCGACCAATAGCAGACTGGGGGCGGGGGGGTTAAAGTTCGGTTCCCCCCGCTATGCCCACCCATGGGTGTCCGGGCACAGCGGGGGGAACCGTGTAATAGTGGCGGCGGCGGCAGCGGCGGTCACTTACCCGGCGGCGGAGGCTGTGATCACGGCGGCGGTGGAGGTAAGTATGACGCCGCGTGTCCAGAGTCTGTTGCCTAGCAACATCTGTAGGGCGACAGTTTAGAGAGTGGTCTCTAAACTGTCGCCCTCCAGATGTTGCAAAACTACAACTCCCACCATGCCTTGACAGCTGTTTGCTGTGTTGGCATGCTGGGAGTTGTAGTTTTGCAAGATTTAGAGGGGTTCAGGCTGGAGATCACTGACAGTGGTCTCTAAACTGTAGCCCTCCAGATATTACAAAACTGCAACTCCCAGCATGCCCAGACAGCAGTTTGCTGTCTTAGCATGCTGAGATTTGTAGTTTTGCAACATCTGGAGGGCCACAGTTTAGAGACCACTGTCAGTGATCTCCAGCCTGAACCCCTCTAAATCTTGCAAAACTACAACTCCCAGCATTCAGGAACAGCAAATGGCTCTCTCAGCATGCTGGGAGTTGTACTTGCGTGCCTCCAGCTGTTGCATAACTACATCTCCCAGCATTCCCTTTGGCAATCAGTACATGCTGAAAGTTGTAGTTCTGCAACAGCTGGAGGCACACTGGTTGGGAAATACCGAGTTAGGTAATAGGTTCTATTATCTAACTCAGTATTTTCCAACCAGTGTGCCTCCAGCTGTTGCAAAACTACAACTCCCAGCATGCACGTTCTGTCAGTGCATGCTGGGAGTTGTAGTTCCCCCCCCCCCCTCCCATGTGAATGTACAGGTTACATTTACACTGGCGACGGATTACAGTGAGTTCCCTGCTTCAAGTTTGAGCTGCAGCCGCAGCTCAAACTCCTAGCGGGAGACTCAGTGTAATCCGCCGTCAGTGTGAATGTAACCTAAAAACACTACACTACACTAACATAAAATAAAGAGTAAAACACTAGATATACACACGTACACTGCCCCCCCACCCCCCCTTCCCCCCCAATAAAAATGAAAAACGTATCCTACAGCAGTGTTTCCAAAATGGAGCCTCCAGCTGTTGCAAAACAAAAACTCCCAGCATTTCCGGACAGCCATTGACTGTCCAAGCATGCTGGGAGTTTAGCAACAGCTGGATGCACCCTGTTTGAGAATCACTGGTGTAGAATACCCCTATGTCCACCCCTATGCAAATCCCTAATTTAGGCCTCAAATGCACATGGCGCTCTCACTTTGGAGCCCTGTCGTATTTCAAGGCAACAGTTTAGGGCCACATATGGGGTATTTCCGTACTCGGGAGAAATTGCCTAACAAATTTTGGGGGGCTTTTTCTCCTTTTACCCCTTATGAAAAGGTAAAGTTGGGGTCTACACCAGCATGTTAGTGTAAAAAAAAAACATTTTTGTACACTAACATACTGGTGTTGCCCCATACTTTAAAATTTCACAAGCGGTAAAAGAAAAAAAGCCTCCAAAATTTGTAACGCAATTTCTCCTGAGGACGGAGATACCCCATATGTGGACGCAAAGTGTTCTGGGGGCGCACAACAAGGCTCAGAAGGGAGAGTGCACCATGTAAATTTGAGGTCTAAATTGGTGATTTGCACAGGGGTGGCTGATTTTACAGCGGTTCTGACATAAGTGCAAAACAATAAATATCCACATGTGACCCCATTTTGGAAACTACACCCCTCACGGAATGTAACAAGGGGTACAGTGAGCATTTACACCCCACAGGTGTCTGACAGATCTTTGAAACAGGGGTCTGTGAAAATGAAAAATAAAATTTTTAATTTGCACAGCCCACTGTTCCAAAGATCCGTCAAATGCCAGTGGGGTGTAAATTCTCCCTGCACCCCTTATTACCTTCCGTGAGGGGTGTAGTTTTAAAAATGGGGTCACATGTGGGGGGGTCCACTGTTCTGGCACCACGGGGGGGCTTTGGAAATGCACATGGCCAAATTCTCTCTCCAAAAGCTCAATGATGCTCCTTCTCTTCTGAGGATTGTAATTCGCCCCCAGTGCACTTCACGTCCACTTATTGGGTATTTCCATACTCAGAAGAGATGGGGTTACAAATTTTGGGGGGTATTTTCTGCTATTATCCCTTGTAAAAATGTAAAATTTGGGGGAAAACAAGCATTTTAGTGTAAAAAAATGCAAAAGTCGTGAAACACCTGTGGGGTATTAAGGTTCACTTTACCCCTTGTTACGTTCCCCAAGGGGTCTAGTTTCCAAAATGGTATGCCATGTGGGTTTTTTTTTCTGTCCTGGCACCATAGGTGCTTCCTAAATGCGGCATGCCCCCAGAGCAAAATTTGCTTCCAAAAAGCCAAATGTGACTCCTTCTCTTCTGAGAC